>NW_015557081.1:959055-975796 GCF_001515605.1 Sinocyclocheilus anshuiensis
CAGCCTGAAGTTGATGTATTTCCTCAGCGACCAGCACGGATCAGCTCCAGGCATGACGAAGTGGATATCGTCCTCTTTTGGAAGGCCAAACAAAGAAAGTAGTTTCGCTTTCACAACGAAACACACAGCGTCTTCACGACATGGCGGCAGCAACAATACTACAGCAAGAATAAAAGTTACGGCTTCTTTCTTTGCGTGAACATTTGGGTGGCGTTATGCAGATCTTCCCACACAGTGACGTAGATATGTGGGGGCGTGTTAGAACGAGCCGTTTTAGGTAGGCGTGGTTGACTCTTAACTTTTATAAAGAATATCTCTTTGGATTTGAGACTTTAGTCTTTGCAACTTCAGGGATCTTATCTATGCACAATCAGCTTGTTACACTCCAAAGAGAAAGAAAAACTTGAAATCGCATCATATGACCCCTTTAACAATGCGGATAAACATTGACCACAAGAGGGAGCTGATGATCAGCAGTTTGTCACCGGCCTTACACACATTCAGACTTTTGCTTTTTCTTCAGTATGAAAATGTTAAAGCATGTGTTTTGTAATATGGACAGTGACCCAATCTCTGAAGCAACTTTCAGTCCGTTGGCAATAAACTAGTATTTTAAGGTAAAAACTGAAGTGTAGTTTTTCATCCGAATCAGAATCAGGCAGAATCAGACTTTAGGTTCAGTTTGACACAATCAGATGCTTGACAACATGACGCTTGATAATAGTCACAACAACAAGTGCATTTAAGAATAAATTCTGCAAATGACAGCTCAGTGACATATTGTCACGTAACAGAACACATTTCACCCCATAAACAAGCAAAATGATAAAAATGCAGGAATGGAAGATGTCACGCGACTTACCTGTAAGTGTTTAGTCTTTGTTTACAAGCTGGTCTCTTGTTGAGCTCCCTTTCAGACCTTCAGATGAACAAATGAATCAGTTGTTGTTGAGTTACATTTATAATATGTAATTAATCATTTAATATTCATATTATAAAGCATAATTACAATCATAGTATTGTCTCTGTTGTTGTAGTCTTACTGTAGCTAATAATCTACTGGACTGATGGTAATAGAGTCAGTTGGTGTGTGAAGCTGCTTCATGCTTTAGTAGAGCAGCAGTGCTTTGCTTCTAATCAAAACCATGTTATATTCAGTCCATGTACAGAAAAAAAATCTGCCTTTTAGCAATACTGTTATTTACTATGAAGCAAAGTTTGACTTTAATTTTCATTGAACCAAAATATTATTGATACATTATTACTTATGTATAATGTAGTTTAAACTGACTGTAATATGTTGAGTTTTTGCTACACAATATGGAGTGATGTGTTTATTTATGTCTTTCCTCTACAGAATAAGGGATGTTTGGACCGTTACACAGCCAACAGAAGCATGTGGACAGACATTGACTGTGATGATGGACATCTGCTGATGCACAGGTAAAACTTAAAACAGTTCAGTGTGTGTTGTTTGCTTGTAAATGTGTAGGTTACCATCATTTTCTTTTTGAAGGAGCACCCCTTTGAAAAGCAAATGATGGTAGCCTAAGTAGGTGGGGAAGAGACGGGGGTTGAAAAAATGTATAGGAAATTTTATTTTTTCAGGCCAGAAGTATAACCCCTGCTGGACATTGTTCTGGAACTCAGGGGGGGACTCCATGATCCCCCACACCTTCTCACTCACGCCAGACCATTCACTCATATCGTGGAGATCTGGCTGGATTTGAACCAGCAACCTCTGAAACCGTGAGGCAGCGCTCTTACCACTGAGCCACAGATCTCTTGTCTGAACATGTGCAGGAACTTATATTTCACTATTCTCTCTGTCATTTTACAATAAACCAGTTAAATTTCAAACCCATTGAGCTGGGGTTTGAACCCATGGCACCACTGCAGTTCTGATCGTATGTCACGTGTGTTTAGCCATTAGTGCCACACTGGCTTTCACATTGAAAGCTTGCATTTGCACCACTTTGTTGGATATAATGCAATACATGAGCTTTAATGTAAGCAATAGTGGGGCTTGAACTCAGGACCCCACAATCCCAACACAACACTCTGCATCCTGAGCCACTGGAACAAGTGAGTTACAGGTTGTTTTGGACAGGTTTTATTGAGAGCTTTGGTTTATGCGATTAAAAAAAAAACCTTGAAGAAAGACATTTTTTAAGAGCATTTTAAGTGGTGTTTTGCTGGAAACAGTAACAACAACTGAACACAAGTGAAAGTGGGATTTGAACTCAGGACTCCACGATTCATTGATAAACACGTTATCTCATGCGCTACTGCGTAATGGCATCTGTTGTTTTTTAGATGGAAACACGATAAAATGGCAAATTACTAATTTTATGAGCCACAAAGTTTGCAACAATTTGTTTTTTGTTTGTTATGGTAGATAAACAAATAAAGTAATAGTAGGATTTTAACTGACTGAAACACTTTATAGCTATTGAATTTGTGGTGTTTAGGAGTATTTTTTTTTTATTATTATTAAAACTGGAGGCAAAAATGTATTGATTCAGCTTGACATGACACTGTTATTTATGGATGTCCATCATCACAGTCAATGTCTGTCCACATGCTTCTGTTGGCTGAATGTAACAGTCCAAACATCCCTTATTCTGTAGGTGAAAGACATAATTAAACCGACATTAATTCATACAGTGTAGCTAAAACTCAACATATTACAGTTAGTCTAAAGTACATTATACTTAAGTAATGATGCATCATGAATCTGAAACTGAAATTACAATGAGACTTTCCTAAATAAAAGTAATCCTAAATGGCAGGTTTCCTGCACATGGACTGATTCCTGTCTTGGATGGTTTTCATTAGAAGCAAAGCACTGCTGCTCTACTAAACTATGGCACTTCACAGACCAACTGACTATTAATCAGTCCAGTAGCCTATTGCCTACAATAAGACTACAACAGAGATTACAACGATTACTTTTAATTCTACTTTATAATATCATATCAGATCGAGACGGCGATTCATTTAAAGATTATAAATGTAACTCGACAATAACTGATTCATTTGTTCTTCTGAAGGTCTGACTAGGAGCTCAGCAAGAGAGCAGCACGTAAACAGAGACTAAATTACCTGACAGAGGAGCACTGCATCTGAATTGCACATCAACAAACACTTAAACAATGACTTAAATACCTTAATTAAGTACTGCTAGACGTGTGCTAGTAATTTTACACGAGAAATACACTGGAAGAGAAGGAGACTTACAGGCGAGTCGCGTGACATTTTCCATTCCTGCACTTTATCACAGCGTGCGTCTGTTTTGTTTATGGACTGAAATGTGTGTTGTTAAGTGACATTATGGGCCTGTTTACACCTGGTCGTTTCATGCGTTTTCGCTGATCGGATATCTTTCTGATTTGTTAAAACGTTTCCATTTACACGTGGCCACATTAACGTGTCGTCGCAAAACAGATATAAATCCGATCTTCAATTCCTGCGCTATATTTAAAATTAACGGAGTTCACGTCAACGAAATCAATAAGCGCTGCATTTGATTAATTATCAGCTCATTTCAAGATCAAAGACCGCAATAGGAGAGCGCGCGGCATCAGCACTGGAAAGATAGGTTAGGCACAATACTTTTAATGAAGATGATTGTGTGTTGACCGTCTGCGTCTTACTTTCAGTTTCATTCGCGGCAGTTTGTTTCTTTCGGCTTGCAGAAGAGATACTCAGCTAACTTACTCGTCCGCAGCGATGCGTGTTGCATTAGCGCAGTCTGACTAATGTCATATAGCCTATAACTCCCTCTCACACGTTTATTATTTTAACATTTTGGGAGGAGTAAAATTTACATATGTGGTTTCAACAACCAGATGCATTTACACTTGTCCAGTTTCGTCTGGAATGCGGCCCAGACCACCTCCTGAAGTGGTTTGAGCGATCGGATTTATATCCGCCTCGAATGCGTTTCGGAAGGCATTTACACCTGGTCTTTTCACGATCGGATAGCTATCCGATCAGACAAAACGCATGAAGTGACCAGGTGTAACCAGGCCAAGTCTGTAACTGAACTGTCATCTGCAGGATTCATTAAATCGGTTTGCACGTGTTGTGACTATTATCAAGCGTCATGTTGTCAAGGATCTGATTGTGTCAAACTGAACCTAAAGCCCGATTCTGCCGCCTGGTGGAGCGGATGAAAAACTACACTTCAGTTTTTACCTTACAAATCAGTTTATTGCCTATAGACTCAAAGTTTCTTCAGAGATTGGGTCACTGTCCATATTACAAAACACATGCTTTAACATTTTCATACTAAAGGAAAAACCAAATGTCTCTTTTTATTTGGTTAAATGTGTGTAAGGCAGGTGACAAACTGCTGATCATCAGCTCCCTCTTGTGGTCAATAAAATCATCGTAGGTGAGGACCGACATTTAATTATAGAATATTTTACAACAAATTTATAATTTGACCAGCAGATCAACTTAAATATGTTGCTGAACTCATGGCAAACTCATAATGTAAAGACATAAAAAATAAGGGACAAAATAACTTTTATATTGTCCATGGCTGAAGTAGATGTTTATTTGATTTTATTTATCATGTTTGTTCACAATTAGACAATGACTTTGTGTTGTTGTGTTTGCAGAATCAAGCTGCATTTATAGTAAAGCTTGACTGGATCTTCCTCACATTGCCCTGTGATGGACTGGGTGTTTTCCTGCTTTAGGTCCGAGACTCTGGGACAGACTCCAGCATCCCCTCATAGGATCCTACAGGAGAAGCGGTTTGGAGAAGGGATGGATGGATGGATAACAGGCATGAGACCAGATCAATGTGCTAATGTGCTGCTCTCCCTTGTGGACAATAAGTGTATCTGCATTAAGACATGAAAACAGCAGGAGGAAAGAGATCAATCTAATCCTGCTCCTGGTGAGCCACTGTCCCGATGTTAGCTCCAATCCTGATGAAAAACAGCTGAAGCAGCTAATCAAGGTCTTCAGGATTAAAATAAACTTTCAGGCAGATGTGTTGGACTCATTTGTTTTGCACAAAAAGTGGCTTGGGTTCAAATCCCACAATTGTTGAAAACGTTTTAGCTATTTTATCGTATTTTCATCTAAAACACTACAACAGCTGTCACCACACTGTGGTGCAGGAGATAAAGTGTTGTCTGTGACTCGTGGAGTCCTGAGTTCAGATCACACTTTTGCTTACATTCAGCTGTTGTTACTGTGTCCAGAAAAACACCACTTGAAATGCGCTTAAAAATGACTTAGCTCAAGTTTTTATTTATTTATTCATTTAATTATTTTTAATCACATAAACCAAAGCTCTCAATAAAACCCGTCCAAAACAACCTGTAACTCATTTGTTCCAGTGGCTCAGGATGCAGAGTGTTGTGTTGGGATTGTGGGGTCCTGAGTTCAAGCCCCACTATTGCTTACATTAAAGCTCATGTATTGCATTATATCCAACAAAGTGGTGCAAACACAAGCTTTCAATATGAATGCCAGTGTGGCACTAATGGCTAAACACATGTTACATACGATCAGAACTGTGGTGGTGCCATGGGTTCAAACCCCAGCTCAATGGGTTTGAAATTTAACTGGTTTATTGTAAAATGACAGCGAGAATAGTGAAATATATAAATATATATAAGTTCCTGCACGTGTTCAGATAAGAGATCTGTGGCTCAGTGGTAAGAGCACTGCCTCACGGTTTCAGAGGTTGCTGGTTCAAGTCCAGCCAGATCTCTGCGATATGAGTGAATGGTCTGGTGTGAGTGAGAAGGTGTGGGGGATCAAACCAGAACAATGTCCAGCAGGGGTTATACTACCCTCCATCCCTTCCCCACCTACTTAGGCTACCATCATTTGCTTTTCAAAGGGGTGCTCCTTCAAAAAGAAAATGATGGTAACCTACACATTTACAAGCAAACAACACACACTGAACTGTTTTAAGTTTTACCTGTGCATCAGCAGATGTCCATCATCACAGTCAATGTCTGTCCACATGCTTCTGTTGGCTGTGTAACGGTCCAAACATCCCTTATTCTTATTCTATTATAGTGAAATATATAAATATATATAAGTTCCTGCACATGTTCAGATAAGAGATCTGTGGCTCAGTGGTAAGAGCGCTGCCTCACGGTTTCAGAGGTTGCTGGTTCAAGTCCAGCCAGATCTCCGCGATATGAGTGAATGGTCTGGTGTGAGTGAGAAGGTGTGGGGGATCAAACCAGAACAATGTCCAGCAGGGGTTATACTACCCCCCATCCCTTCCCCACCTACTTAGGCTACCATCATTTGCTTTTCAAAGGGGTGCTCCTTCAAAAAGAAAATGATGGTAACCTACACATTTACAAGCAAACAACACACACTGAACTGTTTTAAGTTTTACCTGTGCATCAGCAGATGTCCATCATCACAGTCAATGTCTGTCCACATGCTTCTGTTGGCTGTGTAACGGTCCAAACATCCCTTATTCTTATTCTATTCTGTAGAGGAAAGACATAAATAAACACATCGCTCCATATTGTGTAGCAAAAACTCAACATATTACAGTCAGTCTAAACTACATTATACATAAGCATTGATGTATCGATAATAATATTTTGGTTCAATAAAAATTTAAATCACAGTAAATAACAGTATTGCTAAAAGGCAGATTTGCACAAAGACTGAATATATGAGGGTTTTGATTAGAAGCAAAGCACTGCTGCTCTACTAAAGCATGAAGCAGCTTCACACACCAACTGACTCTATTACCATCAGTCCAGTAGATTATTAGCTACAGTAAGACTACAACAACAGAGACAATTCTATGATTACTTATAATTACATGTTATAATATGAATATTAGATGATGATGATTGCCCCTAAATTGTGGAATAGTCTTCCACTGTGTATCAGAACTGCTAAAACATTGTCAGACGTTAAGGCTAAGTTAAAAACTCATCTGTTTTCTCTGGCTTTTAATGTATTGTAGAGATTAATCTCTTTAAATTGTTTTGCTCTGTTTTGTTTGGAATGTTTTAATGTGTGTTAATGTAAAGCACTTTGGTCAACTTTAAGTTGTTTTAAACTGTGCTCTAGAAATAAATTGCCATTGACACTACTAAATATATAGGCTCAAAGATGCACTAGTCAATGCCAGTGGAAAAACAAGAAAGGTGATTTGTGAGGAGAGCAATCACATGTATTTTCTAAAACCAAAATAAATCTGAACACCTCAAAATTGAAAAAAACTAAACAAAACAAAAAAATATAGATACTCGAGTACAGTAATTAATTACATTTACTCAAATACTTTACTCTGAATACAAATAAATACGCAAATAAATCTTCACACAGAAAGTCAAATGTCATGACAAGTTTACGATAACACATGAAATTAGAACAAAAAAGCAAATTCAACATTAATCCTTATTGCACGGCTATTTATCCAAGATATAAACTATAATTACGGTTATTGAAAAACCTACAGTTTTGAACATGTCTAATGCAATATACTTATGACAGTATATTCAAACAGCATTACAATGGGTTCCAGTGAAGCACTTCAATAACTACTTCAGAAAACTGAAAGAAGAGTTTGTACCTTCAGAACTTCATCTGAACCAAGGTTATGTCAGCAATATCAAATGTATGTGCTCCAAACACATTTGCTCTATTTGAACAGTCTCTAATGCAGCACTCAGCTCAAATAATACATACCAAACTGTATTTTAATTTATCATTCTCTAGATAAGTTCAGCTCAGTACTGCATGGGAGAATATTTATTTTAATATTTATGTGGAAAATACTGTGGAACCGCACGTATTTTGATGCTTCAGAGTGCCACGAAACTAACGAAACTCTGGCACATGTATAGAAAATAAAGACGCTTTAAACCATATTTGTATTCTTCTTAGACAACACAGGTAATTAGGCTTGTTTGTTTCCTTGTTAATTATTTCTTTATGTATAGCTCAACTGAAAGCATTGGGAAAAGTCCCAATCAAAAGAACAATCAGATAAGGTGCAATATCAATCAGCAATACTTAACCTGTCACGTTGATTATTATATGGATATCTGGATTATAACTATGGAACCATTTTATTTATTTATATATCTGAAATTAAATGAGTTATTTGTTAATGCAAATAATTAGACTATGCAAGATAGGTAAATAGACCTAATACATTAAAACAGTGTGTAGCCTTCAAATATATTTCAATTAAGTAAGCATTGCTTTAAATAGGCCAAGTGAAAATTTAGTAATAAAATAAAGAACAAAGAAAGTCATATAGAACAAGTTGCAAGTCTATTTGTCTGCATTTACCCTCCAAGATGTATTTTGACATCAAAATAGTCCCATCCATTGCTATGGTTATCACAGTGACAGTCATGGATTTTTGGATTCATTCCCGCATTCCAAATCCCGCATTTAAATCAAATTTGCAGTGTGTACTGCTATGGAATGGGAAATACACAGAACGCAAGCTAAGAGTACTGGTACTAAGAGTACTACTACAAACAGATTTCTATTCTGGATAAATGCTGTTCTTTTTAACATTTTATTCATCAAAGAATCCTGAAAAAAAGTATCACAGGTTCCAAAAAAAAAAAAAAAAAAAACCAGCACAACAGTTTCAACACTGATAATAAAGCAGCGTATTAGAATGATTTCTGAAAGATCATGTGACACTGAAGACTGGAGTAATGATGCTGAAAATTCAGCTTTGCGTCAGAGAAATAAATGATATTTTAAAGTATATTAAAATAGAAACCCATTATTTTAAATTCAATTAAATGCAGCCTTCGTGAGCAGAAGAGACTTCTTTAAAAAAGATCTTACTGATCTACAAGATATACAAATCTTACTGATCCCAAACTTTTAAACGGCTATATATTCTTTTAGAACTGTTTATTTTGTATTTTAGAAAACAGAATAGTCTGGAAACAAACATTTTTCCATACGGTTTTCTTTTTTCCATATCCAGTCCTGGAAATGACTGAAATCAAATTCCATATGTTTACATACTGCGTAGGGACCCATGCTAGGTTTGTCCTAAAATCCCCATCCCTCAGTTTTGACACTTTCAATCATTCCTATCATTTCCTTAGTTTCAATGGACTGATCAGCAATACCTTATGGTCCTTCTTTTTGCCAGAAGATTTCCCTTTTCACTGTCAGTTTCAAACACATATTCGATACTTTTCTTCTTTTCTCATTATTTCCATTACCTCCGCTATCCGCTCCAAACATCTGATGCTCCATAGTTTCCGGATCATTTCCGGAATCTCCTGCACTTCTTTCCTGAACGCAACAGTATCAGTCCTGCTGTGATACAGATGTTGACCACAAGAGGAAGCCGGTGATCACCCGTCATTCGCCCGTCTTACATTTAATGTAACAAATAGGGATTTTTTGTTTAAAGTATGACATATTTGAAGTAAGCTGCACGTTTAAAAACTCAGTAACCCAACTTTGAGTCATTTTCTGTCTGTTGGTGGTACAATAAGAACGGCTCGTCTGGTAGAAACTGCAGTTTGCCATCCGCTCCACTCGGCGGCGAAGGCAGGTTTACTTTCACGTTCAAAATGACACCTTTCCATCTCTGTAAACAACTTGACACCCTCATGACAGTCGCCGCAATACATTTGTATCGTTTTACCGTCATAAAAGTACAGTTTCTGCAGCTGACAGCTGAATGACAGACTCATAATGTCACTTAACAGCACATATTTCATCACAACCGCAAAAACAACCGACACACGCTGTGATAAAGTGAAGGAATCGACTGTCACGCGACTCACCTGTGAGTAACTTTACGTATAAAGTGCTTTTCTCTTGTAAAGTCACTGTCACGCATTATACTGCAGTTCTCGTTTATTTTAAGTCATTAATTAAGTTTGTATTGATGTATTATTCTGCTGTAATATCAAAGCGGGGCTTCAGTGTGTTTGGATGCTGCTGCTCTTTCTTTCTTTGGATGATGCGGCTCTTTCTCTGCTTAAAAGTTTCTAAAAACGCCAAACTTTAGAAACTCTAACCCTTAAAGTATTAGTTATTTTATAACCAAACATGTATGAAGGCAGTCGTATCTTTTATGACGGTTTATCACAGACTTTGTTTACATTCTTCATTGTAAGACATTTACAAGAACAATTAGTTGTTGCTTTACTTTTATAATGTGAATCTAAGGGGGTGATTTAGAGTAAGGTGATATCAGGTAAATTGGGCCACTTTTTTCTTGTGAGGTCTCAAAATGAGGCAATGCCCCTCACCCCTGAGCAACCTCAGACCAATAAAATCATTTGCTAAATATCAAGTACTGTTATGGCATCAGTTTGAAATTATTTGCAGTCATTGGCTGTTAACTTTTAAAGAGATAAGACACTCAAACCTTAAATGGCCCATTTTACCCGATGGCCCAATTTGCCTGATATCACCCTATATTAAGTAGAATAATAATAATCAATAGTGCTTTTATGTGCTGATGCTGTAGTGTCACTGTAGTAATAGTCTACAGGATTCATGTTTGTTAATGGTGTTGTGTGAAGCTCTGATGTTCCTTCTGCTTTATGGCACATTTAATGTTACTGTCAATATTATTCTTGTGGGTCTCATTTGCAGTTAGACACGTTTTTCACCTACATTTACGGTTACATTCTGGACACTAATTTATACAGTTCAGGTTTATTTTGCAGAATTTGTTGAACTTGATGTTTTTTTTTTTAAACCTGCTGTTTTGTAGATCAAGTCAGTTTTATCTGTGTAGAGCTTTTCACAATACACATTGTTTTAAGTTAACTTTTTTTTGCCGGGCAATAGGATAATTAAAATCACATCATTACACTACCCTAGTATCACTGTTTTTAAACCTCTGTCTATATAATCTATTTTATTATCCATGATTTAATCTTTCATTTTCTGCATCTAAGTTCTACTTCAGTTATTTGAATTCTATTAACAAAAAAGTGAATGAAGATTCTTAACTGTGTTGTAGAATTGAAAGCTTGTATACAATATGGAGTAATGTTTTTGTTTATTTATATCTGTACAGAATAAGGGATGTTTGGACCATTACACCGCAACAGAAGCATGTGGACAGACATTCACTGTAATGATGGACATCTGCTGATGCACAGGTAATGCTTATGTCTGTGTTTATATTCCAGGGTCATGCAGTCTATATAAACTGCATTTGAGAGAATGAGTTCGGGGTCAGTAGTGAAGTAGTGATAGTGATATTACTGAATCATATAGGCTAGTTTTGTGGCCAGTCATACATTAATGTAATGTGTTCATTAATCACAACAAAACTGGGAAGTAGGTTAAAAAGACAAATGATTATTGTTGAGCATTACTGAAGTATAAGTTGTTTAACGTTGTAGTTTTAAGAACATTTACACCCATCAGGAAGTATCTATAAATGACATCACTTGTGTCATGTGGTCAAACTTGCTTAAATTACTTTTAAAACTTTGAGTGTATATATGTCAATTGACATTTACTCATTTTTAGATACTTTTAAATTCTGGTTTGTTTGTTTATTCATTCATTCATTCATTCAGTGTGCATTTGCTTTTTCCTTAAACTGTCATTTTTCTTTCTTTTTTTTTTCAAATTGATGTTTTTTTTAATGCATGCATTTGCCTTTCCCTAAATTGACATTTATTTTAAAATTAGATTTTATATTCTGACTTTTTTTTTCAAACTAATATTTTTTTCTAAGATGCAAGCATTCGCCTTTCCTTAAAATTGAGATTTATTCATTTTAAAATCAATTTTTAGATTCACATTTATTTATTATTATTATTTTTTTAAATTATTATTACTTTTTTTTTTCAAAATGTGTGCATTTGCTTTTTCCTTAAATAATACAAGAGAACAGTGGCTAGTGTGAGCTTCTCGTGCTTGAGTGGTTAGAGCTCATGGCACTGGCGCTAAATCTGATGCAGGAGACCAGGGTTTGAATCCCCCCTCTGCTGAAGATTTGAATGGGTTTGGGATTTTTTTCCATACATTTTTTTTTTTTTCAAGTTCAAAAGTTTTTTTTTTTTTTTTCTTTGTTCCTCCTTCTCTCACAAGTCCTCCTCTCCTCTCGGTTACCGCCTCAGGTATGTCAGTCAGTCTGTGTTTTTCATCTGTTTTATCACCACAGATATGTTAGCCAGTTAGTCCGTGTTTCTCATTGCTATGTAGCCGTTCTGTTTCACCACCCCAGATTGCTCACCGTGAGCCTCAGATATCCACCTTTGCCACCACACCCTTTTGTTTGGTGTACCACCCCAGGTACTTTGCTGTTGCCACAGCTTTCTTTCTTTGGTGTGTTTGGTGGGATTTGAACCCAAGCCTCTACCGTAACTTTGTCCGCAACCAACGTGTGTTCAGCCACTAGTGCCATCGTGGCTTTTATACTGAGAGTTGTCGTTTGGGGCACTTTGTAGGATGTAATGACAGTAATTTAACATAAGCAATAGTGGGATTTGAACTCGGGTCTCCAAGATAAAAACACAACGCTTTATCAACTGAGCCACTGAGTCTTTGGAGTTTAGAAGTGTTTTGGGCGGAGCTTTATTGAGTGCTTTGTATTAAATGGGAAAAAAACTTTAGTTTGTGGGGATTGAACCCATTTTTCAGTAACAGTCTTCCCTCACATGACATGTGTCTAACCACTGCACCACTGTGGATATTTCACAAAAGTCACATCCATTTAGAGAGCTTCATTTGAGCAAATGTGAGAGTTGAACAGGTCTCCCAAATTAAAATGCAACATTTCATTTTCTGAGCCATTGAGTCTGTGGGTTTGGGGTGTGTTTTGGATGAGGTTTTATTGAGAGTTTTGTTTAAAATAATGAAAAGCCTTAACAAGTGTGGGATTTAAACCCACATCAGAATTGTAACTGTATCTTAAACAACATGTGTTTAGCCACTACACCACTGTGAATTCCACACTGATGATACCCATCTAAAATGCTTCGTTCAATTTAATGACTAAAATTTGACAAGCAATAGTGGAATTTGAACTCAGAATGAGCTCGACAAGCACAAAAGCCAAACGCACAACACTTGATTCCCCGAGCCACTGATTCTGGGTAGCTGAATGTTGTTTTGGATGGGTTTTATTTATAGCTTTGTGTAATATGATGAAAAAAAATAGTAGAAATTGTGGGATTTGAACTCAGGTCTCTTAGATTAAAACAGGCTGCTTTACCACCTGAGCCACTGAGTCAGACTTGTTTTTAAGGTGTTTGGACAGGTTGTGTTCAGAGCTATGTTTTATATAAGGAGACTATTAGGAATTATGGGATTTGAACCAATATTTTATATACAAAAAGTGATCAGCCAATTTGTGATGCTGGCTTTAGTTTTTTTAAGGATTATTAACTGTTTCAGCCCAATTGCTAATTAAAAAAATTGGAGTGGGATTTGAACTCAGGACTCCAATATTAAAATGCAGTGTTCTGTCATCCGAGCCATTGAGTCTGATCGATTAATTGAGTGTTTTGGACATGTTTTGTTAAGAGAGCTGTTTTTATGTTGACAAACATTAACAGTTATAGGATTTGAAACGATTTTACTTAACAATAGATGCGGCATTTTGCGATATAAGCTTTAGTTTTTAAGGGTTATTTACAATTTTAGCTCAGTTACAGCATTAAGTTCATGAAAAAAGAAAGAGTGGGATTTGAATTCAGAGCGCCAAGATTAAGCCACAATGCTTTATCACCTGAGCCACTGAGTCTGACAACTTGTGTGTGTGTTTTGGACAGGTTTTGTTAAGTTTTATATGATGACAAACATGAACAATTATTGGATTTGAAACAAGATTTTACATACAATAGGCAAAAAATCACCCAATTTGTGATGTAATTTTTTTTTTAATCAATTTAATGTTTTAAATAAGCTGAAATAGTAAATAACTCTTAAAAACTAAAGTTTGCATCACAAATTGGGCGAGAATTTGAAAAAAGTGAGAATAGGATTTGAACTCAGAACTTCAAGATTAAAATGCACCATTCTATCAACTGAGCCTAACAAGTTGTTGGAGTGTTTTTTGAACAACTGAATCTGTGGAGCTACTGGATGTTTTGGAGATGGATTTATTGAGTACTTGAGTCTTTTAAATAAGGCAGAACACAGCAAGCATGGGATTTGAACCTAGACTTCCATGGACATTACACTGCAACTCATTCACTGTGCCACAGAGTCTGTGGTTTTTCTGGAATGTTTTTAAACCCACATCAGTTTAGATCCAGCATCAAAAACAATTACAGTTGTGGGATTTGAACACAGAACTCCAAGACTAAGACACAACGCTCTACTACATGAGCCACTGAGTCTGACAAACAGTTTGGGTGTTTTGGCTTTTTTAAATAGTTACATCATTAAATAAATTAGCAATAGCAGGATTTGAACTCAGGACTAAAACAATGGTTTATCACCTGAACCTCTGAGCCTAACAACATGACACAATGCTTTTGGAACAATTTTGTTAAGACCTTTGTTTTATATGATGAAAAATATTAACAATTGTAGGATTTAAGCTGAAATTGACAAGTAAATAATCAGTTGTTGAGACAGATTTTATGATGTTTGAAAAGGTAAGTAATTATCTTCTGAGCCTCAGAGCATTTTATGTGGGCTTGGCTTGGTCAGTTTTTACTGGAATATGTATGGAGCCGTTTCATCAGTTATAATTTTGATACAGACTTTATTAAATGTATTAAAATGAATACAAATAACCAAATTGTCAACAAACATCTATTTTAGCCAGAGACATACTGAAAGAATCTCGTAAGATCTTTTGTCCTGTGTTTTATAGACAGTAAATTTGCTGTTGAGTCCAACACAACATTTGATCCCGTTTAATTCCTTGTCATTTGAGAGCTGGTCTGGATAGTTTACCGAAATTATACTTGATCCATGTTACTCTTTTGGTCGAGACCCTGACAAAAATAGCTTTGTTGTAAAATATATAAAATTTAAATCGTGGCCATCTCACCAACACCACCTACAACTTCAGTTTGTCATTTCATGAAACGCTTGAAACACTTATTGGCCACAAGAGGGAGCTGATGATCAGCTGTTTGTCATCTGCCTCATAGACATTTAATAAAAAAATGGTATGAAAATGTTAACGTATGTGTGATGCTTGGCACTAAAATATGAAGTGAAACTGAGGTGCATTTTCCCATCCGCTCCACTAGGCGGGGTAATCGGGTCTTCAGATCTTGACACTTTGACAACATGATGCTTCATGACCTTCATGACAGTCGTCACAACACATGCAGACTATTTTAATTACAAATCCTGCAGATGACAGCACAGGGACAGAATCATGTCATTCAGCAGCACTCGTTCCAGCCATACACAAACCAAACAGACACACACTGTGATAAAGTGCAGGAATCATTTGTCACATGACTCATTTGTAAGTTCATTCAGTTTAATTCTTAAAAGTCTTTATCCTACAGAATTAGAGATGTTTGGACGTTACACCTAGCCAACAGAAGCATGTGGACAGACATTGACTGTAATGAAGGACATCTGCTCACAAGGTAATGCTTGTAACATTTCAATGTGTTGTTGGCTTGTAAATGTGTAGGTTACTATCCTTTTTTTTCCCTTTTCTTTTTGAAGAGCCACTATATTTCCAATGTTAGTAATCTACATTAGATTTATATTATCTATAATAAATTGCATATAATGTAAATAAATATAGCCATATATATATAAATTGCAAAGTTTTCCATCGTTACTGACAGTGACAGCTTCTGTTTTGACTAGTTGTCTGCATGTGTTTTTTACATGACATTTGTCTTTACATATAACGTCACTATACATTAAACCTGGAGATATATTTACTCCTTTGGCCTGCAATATGAAGGATGCATATGAAGCCTGATGTGGCAGCTGTTTTCCAAACCATACTTTTGAAAAGCTCCAGTCGACATGATAACTGGATTATGCGGGAGTTCAGTTGGTTCTTTTTGACCCAGTGATTACTTACTGGTGTCTTCATCACACAAATCATTTGGCTTCTTTAGAATTATAATAGCTGTATGCACTATTTTTAGTATGTTTTCGTATAAGAAAAATCTTGCATGTATTATTAAATCTAAAGTGTGCTGAACATGAAGGAAAACATGGCCCTCGGGTTACGCTAAATAGCAATTTTTATTCTTAAAAACCATACACGATACTCGACAAGTTTAAAATGTAAGTTAAATCACGATATCCATTTACATTGCGCAAGATAAACAGACATGTTCTTTTATTTCCAAACTTTAAGATTTAAAAAAACAAACAAACAAACAAATCCTTAAAACAGATGGATAAACATTCATTCCCATTATAGGAAGACGCTATAGAAAAAAGTTATGGATTCTTTTAATATATCTGCTCTAAATTGCAAACTTAAGCAGTTTTTTTAATTTAATAAACATGAAAAATGAAATAACTTATTAAAAAAAAAATGTGCAGTTGCGATGACTGAAGAAATGCAAATCCCTTTCTCCTGTTTTTCTTCCTTTCTTCTCCTTTATTACACCCTTAATGAACCAACGAGTGGAGAGAAGCAACAGTCTGAACTGGAACCCTGCTGCCAAAAAAAAATCAATCTAGCCCTAAACATTACAAAAACACAAAACATGTTAGTATTTTGACCATAAGTTTCATGCTACAAGCCACCCTGAGTAATATATTACTTGGAGAACCAATCATGACCCTTGTTTAAAGAGTGCCGTCCCCCCCCCCCCCAAAG
>NW_015557081.1:975855-1004263 GCF_001515605.1 Sinocyclocheilus anshuiensis
GCAGGTTGAGTTGTTGTCATTTCCGCATAAAAATACAATTTATTTATATGGTCTGTATCAAAACGTTCCTTGGGAATCTGAAATAAAGTACCCTGTGCTGCGATACCAGTGTTATATGCATGTTGTCTTGAAAATTCTTCATGTTGATTCCTTTGCGTTTCCAGTATTTCAGGTCTTAAATATATTCTACAAACAATTGCACCAATATTTTTTTTTACTGACAGCAATCTTTATGGAATATGAAGGAAAATATAAAGTACCATTATCATTTTTCATATGATCAACAAACAAAACACTTGAGGAAATATTTTTTTTCAAAAAAAAAGCAACATGAAACAAATTTTGAAAACAATTTACTCATTTTCCTTCTTTTATTTTTCCTTTTAACTGAGACACCAATTTACTACCTAAAAGACAATCTTAAGTTAAAATGCTTTACTTTTTAATCATTGCATCCGTTTCAATTCAATCTGCTAGTTGTTTTTTTCAGCCTGAGTAAACAAACTTATGATACATTGGCAGGAACTTAATGTCTTCATGTCAATGAACTGACTGTGGACCATTTCAAATAGTTAAATAACAGATGCATTCATTCTTTAAAGGCAGACCTGGTGCAGCCTCCACTTCAAAATCACACCATTAAAAGCGTGAAGACTCCAGCTCCAGCCATTTCAGATACTCCTTAACTTCCAAACGAGAATGAGACACGAAACTCGGAACTCTTGGAACTTAAAATAAACCCAACGATGACTTTTAAGGGGTGAAGTAGTAAGTATGAGAGGAGATTTATGGACAGAGATCCTCGTTAACGGCTCCCTCCCCTCACCCGTCCAAAGAAAAAACCTCCCATGGACCTCAATACCTCTGCTCACTGCTATACAAGCCTTAGTGTTATCTATTTGGCTTGAAGGTTCTACGTATCTACAAATATATAACAAATAAAAACTTGCAGGCAAAAATAGTTTGGTTTCCATAGAAACACCCTTTTTTCCTGAAAATACAGCAGTATCTGAAATATTTCTCTGCATCAGGAAGCTCTTCCACCAACGAACAGAAGAAAAAAAAAGTATCTACAAACTTTGTAAACAGACATGTGTCTTCCACAAAAAAAAACAAAACAAATAATTCAAAATATTAACAGCCAAATGATGCAGAAATCAGTGTTTGAATAAGCAAAGGGCAAAAAGAACAAATGTACAACATCCAGATAAAGAGAAGCAAAAGCTAAGAGCTAAGCTCCCAAGAGCTCCATGGCTCCGCCCCTCTCATCCAATGAGTTCTCCAGGCTTTAGTCTCTGTGGGGAAGAGCAGGTGTTGTGTGTCATAGCGAGGGGCGGAGCTGATCAAAGGGACGTCTCTAGGCTGTGCATGGGGCTCCCGGGAGCTGAGGGTGTGGCTGGCTTGCTGGGATCCAGGAAGAGGTGGATGCCGCTGTCTACGGCGTTATTGTTCTGATTGGGCGAGGGTGGGGGAGGAGGCGTGGGTGTGGTGTTTCTCTTAGTGGGTGCGTCGTCCTCTGCGTCAGTGTCGTCGATAAGGGGGATGTGGGGCTCAGAGTCCTCTATCCGGAACTCCGGATGGGTCATGAAGTTGTGGATGGAGGTGCGAGACTCTGGCTTCTCCAGGCCCTCATAGGGCGACAGCGAGCTGCGGAATGCATTCACCACTCGGATCTGCGGGAGAACGGGATGCAAAGTCAGCCTTGCCGCTCACAGAGATCTACTTCTCGTTTGCACACACGTACACGACAGGCATACAAAGTGAAGCATCACTTGTTTTGTTTGTTTTAAGTACAGGTTAAACCAAAGGCCAAATGGGCTGGTTTTAATTGATGAGTGGAGAGCAGTGAGGTTAGCGCACCAAAACCGTTTGAGAGAGAGAGAGTGTGTGAGTGGTCAGATGTCGTGCAACTGAGAGATAGAGAAAGAGTGGACGAACTCTTGAAAACCTGATGCTTGTGTTACGGTGAGCTTATCCTCTGACCGAGGGACAGAATATCCTCTTTTCTCAGGATTGAGAAATAAACTGGAAAGAACTTGGGTGTCTTCTCAGTTGTAAATCACAGAAAGCCAATTTTTCAAAATGCAAATGAGGAAGAGAGAGAGAGAGAGAACAGAAGAGACAGGAAAAGAGAGAGGCAAAGGTAACCCCAGAGGACACAGCTCAACACATGAGGTTAATATTATCGGGCATGCTTGTATTGGAGGGGAGGGATCGATCACTGATTATGTTGTGAAGTCGAGACGCAAAACTTTAAAGCAGCCAAGCAAGTTTAAGCTAACCAGCACAAGTAAATTCACAAACAGTCTAGAGACTGGACCCATGCAGAGCAGCGCTACCTTGTGTTTCAACAGAGGTAAACCTTTGAGTATAGCCCATGACACATTTCACAGAATCTAAGATGGAATATGCAGCAGTCAAAATGTCGTACCCTGTTTTCCAATGTGCTTTTCATTAGCAAGACTACAACAAGAGACAGTTTCAAACAGAATACAAAGTGCCCTGAAAAGAGAAAAAGGGTTTGTGGCAACCAGGACCTGATGAAAGATGGAAATATTGATGTGGTTAGAAAATAGAGCTGAAAGACAAACAGAAACGACATGATTCCACCAGCTTTTCATCCAGTCGCAGATGTTCCCTGTAAAATAACGAAGTTACATCAATAAGGACAGACAGAGAGAAAGAGGATGATAAAACTGGCACCGAGTAGAATATGAGACAGTGTGAGAAAGAGGAAACCGTGTTGAGTACGGACAGTATGTCGCAGAATGAGTGAACTGACGCCACAGGAAATGTGACTAACTACAGGAAGAGGAGAGGAAGTTCATTTTTGTCTAAACTACAGCACATCTTGTTAATCATCTCATTCGATCCTACAGATACTTACCAGAACGCCGCTTTAAAAATGTCCCACAAACCCATTCACAAGACCAATTTGCTGCGATTGGTCAGGTTATCGGTGTGACCATGGGCGTATACTCAAAACATTTACTCGCAGTAGACTAGGAGCCTGGCGAGCACGCACAGGGCTGCAGACACACCAGACGGGATTAGACAACGACTCTTCGTCGGTGAGAACCCAGCCAAAGCCATCAAACACAGACACAGAAACCTCAACCTTAACACTTAAGATACACAGCCGTTAACACTGAGAAGCAATGTGGAAGATGTTTCGAGATACATTTCGTTTCGAACAAGAGAGCGAGAGAAAGAGAGAGAAGGAAGGACATTAGGAGAAGAATGAAGACTGTTAGGCGAGAGGAGGAAATGTTAATTGTCATGCACTAATAAACACGCACTCACACCCAACAGTGGCAGAAGCGGTGTTGAAGGCAGCAGCAGGAGATAAGGCTACATGTGTAGGGCTAGAAACATTGGTTACATCGTGCTGTTGGCTGGTGCTGGAGGGCTGGCGCCTGACGGCCGCCTGAAAGGAAATTCCGCTCTGGAACGCACTCACAACATCCATCTGGAAGGAATCAGAGAGTGTGATAGGCCCAGAGAACGCACAGGAGAGAGAAAGACAGAGTAAGAGGAAGAAGTGAGAAAAAGAGGGATAGAGAAAGAAGGGCACCCATATAAAAGAAGACAGGGACAGAGCAGCTGAGAGAGAGAAAAAAAGGCACTGAATTAAAAGAACCTGACCTGACATTTGCCTTTAGCATTGATTGGCTTATTGCACTGACAAACTGCATTAATAAACCCTCTTCCACCAGTATAAGGTCACCATAAGTGGCGGATCGATTGGAGGGAGTACTAACTCAAACCATAATCAGAGAAAGGGAAATAAAAAATCTAAATTGATTAAGCAAGGCGGGCGTTTGGGTTCCAGAGCTTGGACTGCAGAGTTGTGCGGTTTTCAAGAGGTTACCTGAGTCTGAATGCGATTCAGGCCCCTGAACCAGAGGATCTGCCCTCTGCGGAGCTCGCGCTCAGCATGATCGATTTCATCCAGGTCCTCCAGCTCCTCCAACTCCTCGTCTGGGATTTCTTCCTTCTGCGTTCCATGACCAGCAGTCTTCAGGAACTTCAGCCGGCTCGTTGGGATCGAGGAGATGATCTGAATGAGGGCGTAGATGTATATCAAGTGGCCATTTCATACAAAAAACGAAATGTAATGTAACGAAATGTCCAGTAATTCAGTTCACTGCCTTTAGGGGGCACTGCTCTATTACTATTGAGTTTGGATTGGTGTTTTGAGAGCAAGTTACAAGAAGCTGCTTTGTATAACATAGGAAGGAAAAGTTGGATGATGCTCACCTGTCCCCATAGTAGACACCCAAAACCCAAGAGGATGCACCATAGCCACTGCTCAATGCTCAGCCCCACACAGCTGAATGGCTTTCCTCCAAATTGCACTATCACAATCTAAGTGGAAAACAAATGTAAATAATTTTTTGAGTTTATGATATACTTATATCACACCAGCATCTGTATCTGCTCTGATTATGGGCATTCATACAGCAATTTGTAGGACTCACTGCATACCTGAATAACAAAAGTACCAAAGACGATGGTACAGAAGATCATGTTGTTAAAAATGCCTTCAAAAACATTTCGTTCCCCGTGGATCTTCCGTGCGTTGATTTCATTGAACAGCTGCATCATCACAAAGGTGTTGAAGACAATGGTGTAGTGCTCAGAGGGAGGAGCGTGAAGAGGGGCGTAACGTCCATTGTCAATGTCGAACATCTTTTCACCTGAGAAATGAGCAGAAAGTAAAACATTGTAGTGGACGTTTGCTTCATGCGATTATAATTTGCATGACTTTGCTCAATCACATATGCTGTTATTTCTTACCAGCAAAAAGTAGAGTGAAGATGATAGTGAGCTGGTAGACCGCATGACCCAAAATGTTCTTCATCATTGTCCGGGAGATGAGGGGTTTATTACGGCCGTAAGGCTTCCTCAGCAGAAGTGATTCAGTGGGGGGTTCAGTGGCCAAGGCCAAAGAGGCAAATGTGTCCATAATCAGATTTACCCATAACATCTGTACAGCTTTCAAAGGAGAGTCCTGTGAGAGTGAGAGAACAGGAGGTGACCGTTCTGACCTCATTCACTGCTGCCACCTTCATAACATTCAAAAACACCCTCTCAGCTGTGCATTTGCATGAGTACTGAAAATTTTTTTTTTTTTGCATTTCCTCTAGAATTCTGCATTGTGAATTTAAAGAAAGAAAGAAAGAAAGAAAGGCAATAATTAATAAACAAGATTTTGTGAATGACAGGTGCTGAAATTCTGGTGGGGTCTGATACCGAGTCGGCCTGCTCATGAGCAATTTCCAGGGAAAATTACACACGAAACAAGCAGAACACCTGAGGCTTGAGGCCACGTCCAGCCTTGGCTACTGACAGCAATGCAAAGCGCAAATGTAATCCTCCCATTCATTATGCAATAATACAGGGCCTCAACTGCAATCAGCCCGACTATCATTCCATTTAACAGAGGAGAGCTGGCTCATTTCGGACTGGTGCTTTGCCTGTGGACAGCAGTGCCAAGCCCCATGCTGACTCTGCCTGCAAGTCTTCCTGCCTCAGACTAACAATTTCCAATCACTTTACACAGGATGGGTAGCAATCAGCTGCTTCCATCAGCCACCATGGTGCATCTGTTAACACGCAATCCTTCACGTAGAGCTGCACTATTTAGCTTAACAGCTCCGTCAGCCGCAACTCCGTCATTTTGCCCCCTGCTAGAAGAGAGCTTTTAATAGTCATACCTGTGTGATGCAAGCTCCAGTGAAGGCCACGATCACAGCCACCACATTGACGGTGAGCTGGAACTGGAGGAATTTTGAAATGCTGTCATACACGTTCCGCCCCCACATGACGGCCTTGACGATGCTGCTGAAGTTGTCGTCAGTGAGAATTATATCGGAGGCTTCTTTAGCCACATCTGTGCCGGCAATGCCCTGAGAATAATATAAAAGCCATTCAAAACTAAATCTAGCGCACAGAATCCTTGGAGGAATCATTTTTTTTGTAGCCACGTCAGGCAGACCCACATACCATGGCAAACCCAACATCGGCCTTTTTTAAGGCAGGGCCATCATTGGTGCCATCTCCCGTTACCGCCACAACCTGCCTCCGCTCCACAACAGTGCTGTCAATTATACCTGAAGGAAAAGACATGCGTCAACACAAACAGCATGACATTATAGAGCAGAATTATACTATTTTTTTTTCATGCTGGAGGAGCGAGTCTCTAAGCACCTTTGACTAGTGTATGCTTGTCTGTCGGTGAAGATCTCGCCAGCACCCGGAGTTTAGGCCATATTTTGTCAATCCGCTCTTGTTCAATCTAGAAAAAAAGATATTATATTATGAGCTTGTGAGTTTCGGTGACTCTGCAAGTCTTGCTGCTAATAAATTGTGCCTCTCACCTCTCCCTTTTCATTACGGATCCGGCGGTTGAACTCTTTGCCCTCCAAGCAAAGAAAGTCATCTCCTGGCTGCAGGATGCCACATTTAGTTGATATAGCACGGGCAGTGTTAAGATTGTCCCCGGTGACCATGCGCACCGTGATTCCAGCACGCTGGCACTTTCTAATGGCATCAGGGACCTGAGCAGGAAAGAATAAGGGAGCATGACTGAGAAAGCTTATTATCTGACATCACATGCTAGTGCAATAGTCTCTCTTGCTAAAGAACATAGTTTTGTGTACTTCTAAGTTAAAATAATTCCTTTTAAATAGCTAAGACTTGTACCTCTGGTCTAACTGGGTCTTCAATGCCCACGACACACACACAGGTGAGCCTGGTCAGGATATCGCTCTCATTATCCCAGTCTGGTTCACCTTCAGAGGCAGGAAAGTCCCTGTAAGCCAGGCAGATGGTCCTCAAGCCCTCAGAGGCCATTGGTTCAATCACTCTCTTCACCATGTCATCTCTGTCCCTGGGCCGAAAAAGCTTTGCCTCGCCCGTCGCTGTCAGGATTTTATAACACCTGGGTGAGGAGAGAGCAGGTAAGATATTGCAGATATCCAACAGCTCACAGCAACTGAGCCATCCAAGTAATTTCTCCAGGGAAATCTATCAGTAACACAGCCTCGGGCTTTGGAGGGGGAGGTGAAGCATTTGATCTGCCAATCTAGTTTGACACCTCTCACATGCTTCTTTAAGAAAAGCACTAGAATACTTATCCTAGAAGATGCTAAGACGTGAACTTGTGTCAGGCATTAACAATGACCAAACATTTATGACTGAGGATGGCATACTTCCTCAGCAGAATCTCGGAGGCTCCTTTGCTGAACATCCGGTAGCTTCCGTCAGCATTCTTTAGCACAGTGCTCATGGATTTCCTGACGGAGTTGAAGGTGTAGACTTTGTAAAGCTTCTCTTCAGGGATTTCGTTGCGGATTGCTTGATAGTCTTTTTTCAAGTCCAAGGCAAAGCCCAGCAAGGCACATTCAGTTTTGTTGCCCACCTGACGATTCAGGCCTCCCTCTTTCTCAGGGGACTGAAAAAGATAAACGAGTTAAAAAAAATAACATAAAAACTAATATATGCATTAAAACACCTAGAGGTGTTGTGCAGTATTTTATTCAGCCATTGTGCCAAAACAGCCCAAATCAATAGTAGTATGGTCTGTTGTTATTTAATTTCAGTCATGTCTGACTCGAAATTAACTAAGAGCTATAACTGTGTTGTTTACTTAAAGCTTGTGAGATTCAGTGTTATTTTGTTATTATTTAGGTTTCATGTAATATATTATATTTTAGCTTTAATTCATTTGCCAAACAATAATTTTAATAGGTTTAAGTTAAGAATAACAACACTGGTGAGATTTACCTGTGTAGTTGAAAATGCTCAAAAAAATTTATATATATATATATATATATATATATATATTTATTTATTTATATTATGCTTGCCTAGGGACTCACCATGATTTTGGTGGTGTAAGCACAGTTGACACTGATGCCCAGTATGAGCAGGTCCATGGTGCTGGCAGGAATGACATCAGGCTCAGGGACTTTCTTGTAGTGCTTGTCAGAGATAAAAACCTGAACAACTCTCATCCGGTTCATAGTCAGAGTCCCGGTCTTGTCCGAACAGATGGCTGTGGCATTGCCCATGGTTTCACAGGCATCGAGATGCCTCACCAAATTATTGTCTTTCATCATTTTCTAAAATATAGCAGCAAAGTAAAACAATGAAAAAAATTTAGATGGAATGAGGGGGGGGGGTGATATAACAATGACCAAACATTTATGACTGAGGATGGCATACTTCCTCAGCAGAATCTCGGAGGCTCCTTTGCTGAACATCCGGTAGCTTCCGTCAGCATTCTTTAGCACAGTGCTCATGGATTTCCTGACGGAGTTGAAGGTGTAGACTTTGTAAAGCTTCTCTTCAGGGATTTCGTTGCGGATTGCTTGATAGTCTTTTTTCAAGTCCAAGGCAAAGCCCAGCAAGGCACATTCAGTTTTGTTGCCCACCTGACGATTCAGGCCTCCCTCTTTCTCAGGGGACTGAAAAAGATAAACGAGTTAAAAAAAATAACATAAAAACTAATATATGCATTAAAACACCTAGAGGTGTTGTGCAGTATTTTATTCAGCCATTGTGCCAAAACAGCCCAAATCAATAGTAGTATGGTCTGTTGTTATTTAATTTCAGTCATGTCTGACTCGAAATTAACTAAGAGCTATAACTGTGTTGTTTACTTAAAGCTTGTGAGATTCAGTGTTATTTTGTTATTATTTAGGTTTCATGTAATATATTATATTTTAGCTTTAATTCATTTGCCAAACAATAATTTTAATAGGTTTAAGTTAAGAATAACAACACTGGTGAGATTTACCTGTGTAGTTGAAAATGCTCAAAAAAATTTATATATATATATATATATATATATATATATTTATTTATTTATATTATGCTTGCCTAGGGACTCACCATGATTTTGGTGGTGTAAGCACAGTTGACACTGATGCCCAGTATGAGCAGGTCCATGGTGCTGGCAGGAATGACATCGGGCTCAGGGACTTTCTTGTAGTGCTTGTCAGCGATAAACACCTGAACAACTGTCATCCGGTTCATAGTCAGAGTCCCCGTTTTATCCGAACAGATGGCTGTGGCATTGCCCATAGTTTCGCAGGCATCAAGATGCCTCACCAAATTATTGTCTTTCATCATTTTCTGCAACGTAAAACAATGAAAAAATTGAGATGGAATGAGGGAGGGGGGTGATACACAGACAGATCAACAATAAACAGATTGAGCACAAGATTAAACATTAAAGTCCACTAATCCCCAATTAAATGGCAGAAATCCAGAGAAGTAATATTACTGTAACGGCAACAAGGGGAAGTTGATAGATGCATAAAGATATGGCAATTCATATGATTATTGGATTGACTAACAAAGTCTAGACAGAGGGCTAATGTCACAAGATGCTCTAATATCTTGATATCTTGCATTTTATGCAAAAATGCATTTTATTTTTCCCTAAATTCTCTGTTTTCCATTTGATTTCTTATGGATTCCGTGTTTTATGATTCAGTACAAATGTATCATAAAAAATGGTGTCTAGTGAAATGAATTAATAAAACTTTAACAATTTAATCAATCTTTTAAAATGTAATCAAATGAAAATCAATTTACAACAAAACATTGCATTTTTATAAAAAATTTTTTTATTTGATCAGACATGATGCTGCACAACAGAACTGTATAAATTAATAATAATAAAAAATAACTTGGTTGTATGATATTCCTTAAAAATAATAATATTATTATTACTTTGAGAATTGCATTGTAGTATACAGTAGTAATATATTCAGTCATATAATTTCAAGTTAAACTGGACTTTTATTTTGACGGTTTGTCATGAAGGTCTTTCAGTTTTAGTTTCAGCGTGTATTTAACGGTATTTTTTCTCAAATGAAACTGCATAAAGCTGGTGAAGTGACTCTCAGAGCAGCTCTGAAGATGAAGTGCATGTGTTTATGTCCTCATATATTGAGACGCAGATGGTGAAAACACCGTGTGTTTGAGTTTGTGTATCAGATGAATCTACTCCACGCATTCACACAGACACACAGAACATGCAGACCTATTAGCGACATGCACTGACTGGTTGCTATAACATTTATTTCTGTTGTGGTTAATCCATATTGAGTAAAAATGTCCTGAGCTTATCATCATTATTAACATAAATTTGATCATAATCTCGATATGATATCATTTATCGCCCGACGCTAATTTAGGCTATTTATAGAACGTGCTTGGCGGGCGACTCAGAGACTCCATGCGGGCTACCAGGTGCCCATGGGCACCACGTTGGTGACCACTGGTACGGACCATAAACATTTAAACAGAAGATGCAGGGTCATACTTTGACAGAGTAAGCCAGCGAGATGGTTACAGCTAGAGGAAGACCCTCAGGGACGGCCACCACCAGCACGGTCACACCGATGATAAAGAACTTGACAAAGAACTGGATGTAAATGGGAGTGCACTCTTTTTCCCAAGGAATTCCCTGAATCCAGAAAGTGTCCACCACGAACAGCACCACCAAGATGATCACTGTGATGGCTGACATCACCAGACCTGCACAGGAACACATACATTAAGACCTCTAAAGCCCATGCTGCACAAATCTGAGGCCCCAGCAAAAACCATTACCGCTGTGAAATTGACTGTTAGGCTCAGAAAGTCGCTTGACAAATGCAGTTTTCTGTCCCGTGTTATTCTGTCCATATTTCCTATTGAAACCAGAAGTTTGGCAAGACATCCTTTTTGAAATCGCTAACAGACTTTAGCTATGTCACGGTCATGAACCTACTGCTAGTTGCAGAAGGTACTTGGGCGGGATTCTCATTCTAGAGAGCATTTGATTGGACAATAATCTGTGTATTGCAGGTAGAGTCATCAATATATTTGGCCAGTTTTCCCAGAGAAGTATACATTTTAAATGCATCTACCTTCTAAAGTGTCATTTATTTGAAATGTTATGCACTAGCATAACAGATGATCTCAAAGCAACCATGCTCACCTGCTTTTCCAATTTGGACCGCTAATTTGGTCAGTTTCCCTTGCAAAACTGATTTCTCTTTCTTTTGCAAGTTGGCTTTTCTCTTCTCTTCGCCCTCAGCCCCTTCATCACTGTTTAGAGGTTGCATCTCCATTGCGGCACCATCCTGGGCTTTAGCTAAAAAGAAAAGAAAAGAAAACTGAATATGCAGTGAATTTGAGTAGTGACTATGATTTGCTCCACACTTGGACCACAGGAAGCATTTTCTAATTCAAATGTGGTTCCCCTCTCGTGACAAATATAATTAAGTGAGCCAATAAATTCATTATAATAGTGATTATAAATGAATGATAATTTTATTACAGTCAGAGAAAACACAGCTCAAGATCATTTAGGAGCCACATGCAAACCCATGTGACCAAGTACCTTAGGAGACATAAAACCTCATCGCCACACTCAGATGTCCAGTCCATCACTTATCACTATCGGTTATAAAAGACGACATGCACACACTTATCCTGATCTCAAGGCCGTCGCTCTGCGTGCTGAAAGTACAGCCTGCCAGTGAGGTGGCATCACACAAACAAAGAACTCTGCATGCGTGCAATCATACAGACAAGCACGCAGCAGGGCATCTCCGCCTATCGCTGCTGTAGCATGACGCAGTCGGCCTGTGTGCAGGATTTAACCGGCGTGTGATGTGAGGTAATGCGACTGCGTTTGAATTAGCGGGGGGTAAGGGGCGATGTGGGACTGCTATTCTACTATGCCGTGTTGCTGCGCTCTACTCACAGAGCTGTAATGCTAGTTTGGTGTATTAGAGCTCATTTCTGGCAGGGCGATCTGTAGCTGGGGCTTCAGTAAACACAGGCGTGCTTTTTAGAGTAAACGCTACAGAGTTGGCTTCTGAACACAGGGCGGCCTGATTGTGGACTCTTTCCTGCTTCCTGCTTGGGCAGGTGATTTTAGATAATAAAAGGTTTGCAGGGAGACAGGTGCAGATATCTGGATATCTGAACATAGCTGCACAGTATGAATTGTTCATGTTTTTAAATAAAGTCTCTTCTACTCACCAAGTCTACATTTGATCAAAACAATAATATAGTGAAATAATATTACAATTTAAAAGATTTTCTGTTTTCTATTTTAATATATTTTAAAATGTAATTAATTCCTGTGTTGGCAAAGCTGAATTTTCAGAAGCTCCCATCTTCAGTGTCACATGATACTTCAGAAATCATTCTAATATGCTGATTTGTCACTTTTGATCGAATCAGTGCATCCTTGCGGAATAAAAGTATTTATTTTGAAATCTCCCAAACGTTTGAATGTAGTGTTATAATCAAACTCCAGAAAACAGGCTAACTTCTCAAAGCTTCACACATGCACACTTCTTTGCACCTCACACTTGTGTGGATAAGCTTTAATGAAGATCCGATAGCACTAATGGGGTAAGGCGATGTTTTTAATGTAGGCTGCAGCATGTAAGAGGCTGGCCTTCTAAGCCAATATGGTGTTCATTATGTCATTAAGTCAATAGGGTTACTCACCTTTCTTTCTGTTCTCCACAGAGCCATCCTGCTTTTTATCTGGAGTAAAAGAGAGAAAGATAAACCATGTAACAAACACTAATTTATTCATTATTCACCATTATGCAAGCGACGGTTGTGCAGCGCACATTTAAACATATTTCCAATTATGCAAATCTTCTCTTTGATTTAGCAGAATGAGAAAAGGCCCTCGAATATTTATGAACAGATGTGTGACACGACCTCATGAGGTTTTTAAAATCCACTGCTGTGGCTAGACCACAAGTGCACAAAATTGCAATGAGGTGCACAGTCACTGAACAGCAACTTGGGGCCCAACCTCTGCAAGTACTGAAATATTCATGTATCTTGCAGGCACTCATTTGGAGACCCAACACGTGAGCCACGGGCTGCAGAAATGCATTAAATGGCAGTTAGTTAATGGAGCGCACAAGAAATCGTTACATTTTTCTACGAGTCATTGCTTCAGACAGAAGAATACTTCTAAATTAAAAAAAAAAATAGAAAAGTCTCTCGTTTGACAAAAGCACACTTTCATGAATGCTGGAACACACACACGTGCAGCCTATTCAATTCATCTCTCTTCAGCCACAGTAGCTACAGACTGAAAAGGCCACTGGTTGGTCTATTTTAGTTTCTGAGGCAGACTAAAAAGACTCTGAATAATACAGATAACTTACTTTTCTTCTCTTTCTTTCTCTCTTTCTTCTTCTCCTTCTCCTCCTCATCCTCATCATCTTCTCCCGCCCCCAATAACGTAAAGATGATTCCAGTTTGGGAATTAACTCCGACAGCAGTGACAACCATTTTTCCAGAGCCCTCCATGACATGAGTACCTGCAGAGAGGAAGATGAGGTGAATAAGGGCCAGACGAAGCACAAGTTATTCATATTAGTGCCAATATATTCACGACTTGATTTAAAGCACTCACACACAGTTTATGACACATAATTAGTTGTCCAGAGTGTTATTTTTTCAAAACAACAGGTTTACCAAACTTGCTCTCAAAACATGGGTGTAAAGATGGTTTTAAGTATTTTAACATAAAAAAAAAAAACAGATAAGGTGATTATAAAAATTGCCCTAACAAAGGTAAAATGTCACTGAAAATCAATTCCAGGGCCAAATATTGCCTCTTAATGTAAAAGTTTATTTCTGACCCTGGTCCACATGAATACAATAATGCTCTGTTTATTATAAGCATGTGCTGCAGTTATGACATTTGCCACTTTAAATGCTTGAGCTCTTTAAAGCAGGATGGATTTTGATTGGCTGTCAGATGAACATTCGTCATCTGGAAAAAGTCATTTTTAAATTGATTCTAACTGTTGTTACTGTTAGAGTTGTGGTGTGGACTCCATATTTCTTAATTTAGAATGATTTTTTAAATTATATCTTTGTTATCATTATAGCTATCGTCCTTTGGGTGAATAGGCCTTTAAACAGGATGAAGACTCAAACAGGCAGGTCTTCAAATCAATGATATATTATTGGGCTCTATGAGCAATGGTATTTTCTCATTTCCCTTAAAGTGAAATGAGAGGCCATTTTTCTGGCCTTCAGAAATGGGCTTTAATACAGCTCTTGATAACTGTTCAAGCTTGAGAAGGGGGTCTATGAAAAATATGTCAGGGAGAGGTTTCTGCTGGGGTAGACTCAGCATGCTAACGCAGGCTCTGCTGGAGAAGTGCCCGCTCAGGCTCACAAATCCCCCCCCTCATCTCCTCTGGGATAGCACACAGCAATGTCATTCTATCAGAGGATCAACTGGCTTTCATAAAATGGGATTAGCTGAAGATGTGCAATAGCCTCGCTGAGAGGGAGCAGGTCCTACATAGCAAACATCTGAACTCCCACGATGGACATTTATTTGGTTTGGCTGAACTTTTGGGTAGAGGGGAGACACGACACAGAGAATATGCTAAAATGTTACAGGATTGTGCAGCCAAACGTTCCTGTTGCTGCAGTTGCTGTCGATTGTAACTTCATGTCCCACCTGACAGCAGCACCGAATCTTTTTCCATCGATTTCTTCACATGGTCAGACTCTCCAGTTAAAGAGCTTTCATCTATTTTGAGGTCATTGCCCTGGATGAGAATGCCATCAGCAGGCAGGAGGTCACCTGATGAAGAAAGTATCCCATCACAATAATGTACATTACCGTCAGCAGCTTTTGAATTTATTTCAAGGTGACTATACAGGAAAAGGTAATAATTACTCAACACCAGTGAAACGTAAGACTGGTAGAGTTACATTTTTTAAACGCCACACTCATACTCATGATTTTCCCTCTAAGAAGGAAATGAAAGTTCTCTGCAAATTTATGTCAGCTTACCATATTTAATTTGTGCAATGTCCCCTACGACAATCTCGGCCACAGGGATCGGAATGACTTGCCCTCCCCGAACCATCATAAACTTCTGCTCTTGTTCAATGCGGCTCTGTAAGCCACGGAACTGCTTCTCTTTGCTCCAGTCATTGAAGGCCGTCACGAGCACCACGCAAGCAACAGATAGGAGGATAGCTGCTCCTTCTATCCATCCAGCCTCAGCTTCTCCTTCATCCTCTACTCCACCCGCTGCATTCCCGCAATCTACACACACAAACAAACATAAAATGAAACTCAGCTCAGAACAACCTGAAATTGAGATCATGAACTATAAATAAGGCTGAAGGAAATAAATAGGTTACTCACTTCTATTTTCTGAATCAGGAGGTTTATAAAAAGAAAGGCCTAAAGAAACTATTGCCGCCACTTCCAAAATAATCAATGTTACGTCTTGTAATGCTTCCCATACTAACTGAAGAAAGGTTTTTGGCTTTTTCGGAGGTATAAAGTTCTGTCCAAATGCTACTTTTCTTTTTTCAATATCTGCAGGCTGCCCACTTAATCCTGGAAGAAAAGAATAAGAAAAAAATTATTAATTCAAGTAAACATTGAACACAGCTCTTATATAGCAGCAGACGATGCTTAATGAGTTTCTATGAGCGTCAGGATTAGTGAGGAAGAGAGGACCTGTGGGTCAACAACAGTAGCTTTTAAAGATAAAGACTCTCGGAATAAGATCAAAAGGTCACAGAGAAGCAATATGAATAAAATTAGGGATTTATCTCCACAAATATAAAATGTAAGTTTGTTTAGCCAAATATTTCACAAATTGGATCAAATGGAACAGAAAATGGTTGACTTCTTTAGAATGTATATTATTTATCATTGACATCCATTTACATTGCCATACAGCTATACATATACAGTAACAGTCATGTGTCTACAGGTGTCTGACAGAACTAGTAACAATTTTACCCATGTATGTCCATGTCCAGGCTAAAATCTTACTTTGTGTATAATTACAGCTTACACGGTTTTGTATTTAATCGATTAGGAGTTATTAGCACAGCTAATCCATTAATACTGCCACTACAGCAGTTAAGCATGTGGGATTTTGACACAAGATCATGAGATTCTTTTGACACAAGATCATGAGATTTCCTGGGTTTGCAAACTTTGACAATCCAGGACAAATATGAAACGCCAAAACTGATAGGACAAAAACAAACGCTGGGTACATTGTACGCGGTCATTCTCAGGAACCATTCAAATGCACTGGTTTAACAGCAGTCCTCTGGCTTGCCCATTTGAATAACTCTCTATATTCAAAGAAGGTATTCAAAGAAGTCATGGTGTGTGCATTCAGTTCACTCACAGTCACCACATGTTAACAGCCAAAAAATGGCTAGGGATGGCTAGATGTGGTGAATGAGCCATGTGGACGAAAAGCATGCATGCATGCTTGTTTATGCATCTAGTGTCTGGGCGTCAGAATGAATGTGTACGTGTGACTGAACAGGATGGTTTGCCTGCCAGACCAGAGAGCAGCCTGGTCAGCAGAGCCTATTGTCATGACAACATCCTCCACATTACTCAGCAAAGCCATAGAGCTGCTCGGCTCTTGCTCTGTCCCAATGAGCTGAAGGTTTCACTGCATATTAACACTCACGGTCTCAAAAGCACCTTTCTGCTGCTGGATTACACTCAGCTTTTGACTGCACACGACAAAATAGCTTTTTGTCTGGACAACTACAATGTCTTCGAGATTTGCATTAATTAATTTTTTTTCAAAGCTACTTACATTGCATTCAAGGCAATGTATATGGGCATTCCTGTAGCTCAAACATCAGAGCACTAGGAACTCCAATGTCATGGGTTTGATACCCAGGGAATGCAATGCATGAAGTGATCAAATGTACACCTTGAATGCAATAGAAGTCGATTTGGATAAAAGCATCTTCTAAATGCATAAATGTAAATGAGAGCATATGGATTCATAAAACTCAAACCTATGACCTTCTTGCTGCTAGTTCTACCAACACCTTTTGAAATTGTGAATAAAACAAAGATTATTAGAGAATGTTTCACAAGAAAATACTATTTCATGTTAATTTCATGTTTAACTCAATGTGCTTCTTTTTAATTACTTCTAGCAATTTGCTATGCAAAATAAGTAAATTCTACATCAAATTACTTGTAGAAAAAATTATAAAGCTAGATTTGCAGATTCATAATGTCTTCACTGTTGCTTAAATATTTCTCTAACTCTATTGGCTTCTATTCTAGGGGACATTTATAGAATAACCTGAACTTTGAATTATCTTTGTGATAGTAATAAAAAAACCTTTTGTTGGCTGCATTTACACTATAAACTTGGTGACATGAGCTTTAAATAGCATTTTAGATTATGACTTGAACTATCACTTCTGCAATGACATGTACACAGACCCTGAATGATCAGTAGGCAAATCTTCAGGTGTTGCAGTCATCAGGTCAAAATCGGATACTAAGGAAGCAAAGCCAACAATTAATCAAACTAAATTCAAATTTTGTTTGCTTATACTTATGTAAAAGGTACTTCTCGATGAAAGAACAGTAGCTAACTGCTGAAAACTTCTTCTTGATTCAATGCCAGTGCATTAAATCCAGGCTTGTGTAGTGTGGAAATTGAGGCTGAGGATTACATTCTGTGTCCCTGCTTGGAGAGTGGGCTAAGGAGCAGATGAGTCAGGTCTAACGCCGCTCAAAAACGCATTTATGCTGCAATACACATCTCAATTCCACTCTCACTCCAGATCTTGCACACATTTACTCGTAAACATCACTGAGGGGAAGATTAAACTCAACAGAAGTGGGGGAAAAAACCTAAGACCAGCCAAACATGGGCATTTAGACAGCTAATTATTCATTTGCATGCGACTTCACTGAGAGCAGAAGCACCATTGTGATTGCTGGAAAGTGCTAATGTGTTTTAGGTTGTAAACCTAAAACTAGTGTTAGCGCTAGTTGCTGCAAAGACTCCAAGGTTTTTGCAGTTTCCCAAAAGAGACCAAATCATCCGAGGTCAATTTCTACTTTCACCTGAGCCCTTAAAAGCCACAAAAACAGGAGCCTCTATGGAAAAGAAAATGTTTTTTACTAATCTCTAATGCTTTAATCCATAAAAGAAACGGCACATTACTAACAGAGCATCTGATAAATATTTAACAAGCCAGACAAGGCAAGAGAAAACATTAAATAATAAATAACTATGCTCATCAATCCATTCAATATACAGACTACAACATGTACAAAGCCATTGCTGATAATTTGCTCTCTCACAAACACAACGTTCCACTTAGCTCCGATTATTTAGCATGCTGGTTAAATTTTAGTTACAATATTTAATTTTTTACTAAGATCTCATTCATAAATACCTGTAGTAAGTGCTTAAGAGACAGAAGGATATTACTGACAGGTGCAGCCACACTTAAAGGTGAAGTGTGTAATTTCTGTGCCTCTAGACCAGACATGGCAACTGCCATTGAGAACTACTTTTCTATACAATTCAGTTTCAAAATTCCAATATTGTTTGAGCTAATGTTGTAGTGTCCAGGGGTTAAAGCAAAAAAAAATCCTGAGCCTGAACTTTTTTTCCGGGGGCGGGGCGGGGCAGCACATGCAAAGCATGCAATGACTGTGGCAACTTTAACATTTGAAAGGATACTATGGCAAAGTTAATGCTTTTTTTATTCAAACTGATTCACTGATTCACTCAACTCACGATTCGATTCACGATTTTGATTTCGCGATTCGATTCACGATTTTGATTCACGACAAAATGAGATTTAAGACAAATTATAAATTAAATGTGTCCTTTTATTATTGCTTGGACAAAATGCTGCACGTTTCTTTGTGAAACTGAAATATAACACTATAATAATAATATACTAATATAGCTCTTTTGTTGGTTTTGATTGCTATGAAAAGAAAAAATACCATCTAAACTTTTCTAAAGACAGTAGGTTCCCCTCAGACATGCATTCATATAAACTATCCCTAATTGAATCGCAATTTGTTTAGCATCTCAACCGATTTGAATAGTCACATATTTAAATGCTTAAAGCGTTTCCTTGGTTTCCACAGAAAACAAAGCAGTGCTGCACTTATGAACTTTAATATACAGAGGCAAGATGAAAAGAAAAAATACCATCTAAACTTTTCTAAAGACAGTAAGTTCCCAGTTCCCATGCAAAATCGCGATGTACAATACATGGCATATTTAGACATAGGTTGATGTATTCTCCTGTGTTGGCAAAGGTTTATAAATGATTTACGTAACAAATCTAGTGAGATAATGCACACTGTTTTTTCCAGATGAACGATAAGCAATTGAAATTCACGGCATATGCAGAGGAAGAGTTTAACCCCATTCACACATACAGTACTGGTAAATTACCGGTAAGTTACCTTTAATAGATCATGTGTGAACAGGACCTTTTCAAAAATCCCGGTAAATTTGTTCTGGCAATCATATCATTTTATGGAGATGACATGATTACTCTGAGCTGTTTACAAAGCTCATGGACTCGAAAGTGATATCAATCAACAAGATTTTTTTTTTTTTTAAATGTAGGACTATTTTTTCCCGCAGCCAAACGCTGCACGCCGGAGATCCGGCACGGTGTCGGTGAACTTTAAGCCCTGAGTGTCGTTCTGTGCCTCGAGTGCCTCAGAGTTCACACTTTTCATAGAAATCAACCTACAAATGAAACTGAGGCAGAAGAAAGCACTAGAAAACCCACACTTCACCTTTAACACACTTATGTGTCAGAGCCCAGGTCATACGTAGTATAACTTAAGTACTGGATGAAGCTTGTGGCTGGTTGTATACCTAACAAACGTCACCTCCCACCTGATTTAAGAAGTTTAGTCTTTTCTGAGACATCCTTTAGAGATATTTCTATTAAACCATTTAGCGAATTTGAATTTAACACTCATTTACGACTCTTAACGCCCCAGGAATGTTTGTCCTCAGGGCCCACAAGAGGCTGAGTCATGTATACTAGTAGCACTTTCAATTAAAAATCCCATCAGTTAAAACAAATCTTGAGCGCCCGCCTTTAATTTGCAGTAGACATCCCTCGTGTCCACACATGCAAATTGTGTAATACAACAGATTCGAGGAACCGGCCAGCATAAATAGACTCAAAAGATTCACCCGAATAAAACGAGAAGAATGCCACGATTTAAAGTGAACCCAAAAGAGCTGTAAAAAGTAACTAGTTCAATTCGAAAGAGTAGAAAGATTTGTGGTAGCTTTGCTACGAAATTGAGAAATGGCCTACTTACTAATTAGAAATCCCTTTTCAATTGTCAAAGCTCTTGTAATCTTGAATGACTGCTTAATTTCCTATGGCAAAGCTGAGTGATCTGATTAAGCTGTAAAACATATCATAACAGCAGGGCTGCCTGCCAGCGTGCTATTGTGAAGCGAAGGGAACAGGGCACAGCTAAACTGGCGGATCGCTGTGGGGCTCCGATCTCAGTTAGACGTGTGCCGCGTAGCAAGAATGGCTAAGTGACAGGGTCCTCTATCAGTCTGGCCACTGAATAGAACATCTAGGGGGAAAATTCTTAGACTATTCTTCTATGACTAATGCACAATTCACACGGTATACAAAGCTCGGGCACAGCATGGGCCAAGTTTCAGACAGTCGATTCAGGAAACAATACACATTTTTAGTAGTCATATTGATGCTATCAGTGTGACCCCATTATTTGAGCTGTGAACTGACGCTATAATTTCCACTGACACCATGACAAAGGTATAGCTCTGGATTGCAGACAGTACAGTAAGCTTTGGTTTCAATCACTCAGTATTTCATCACCTGCTAATAAAATTCAGACCTTGTGAGGGCAGGACGGGGCAGGTGACACTACATATAAGCATCCAAACATGCCGTACATATCAGACATGTTGAATTACCTCATTATTAAGACTGAAAGATTGATTTTGGTGCTCTGCCAAACATATTATTCATGATGCCAAGTGTCAGATACGTTTAAGACCTAGGAGCAACATTATCGCGAACGCAATCATCACTATTATTACTGTTCATACAGAAATATTTTGTGGTACGGGCATGAATGATACCTCAAATGCTTTTACTTTAAGCGATTGGACTATAAAATGGGCAATAATAGTACATAGATTTAGAGTGAAAGAGCATCCTAAACCTTGTCTACCAGAATATCACAAACTTGGAATAGTAACCAACCAGAACATCCTAGCAAGCACCCTTTTTCACATTTTCTTCAGTGTAGAAGCAAAACTAATTAAGGGTCACGACACTAATACTGGAGAGGGCAGGTCCCTTAGGAGCTTTTAGTGCTGTGTTCGATACGACGATGTATCGTCACAGAGATTTGACGATACGAGTATCGATACAGCTGTCCCAGTATCGATATTGTCGCACGTGTGCAGCAGTGGACCGCGCTTAATTTGAATACAAGAACAATGTTTAAAACGGAGTAGAAAAGTGCAAGGTTTCTAAAAAATAATGAATAGAGCATAATATATAGGCTACAACAGAGTTTAATCTGGCCGCAGAGGAACACAACCGGGGTTGCCTGATATAAAGAGACGTCATCCCCAAAACAGAGCTTCCCACTTGCGCAATACGGAAATATCTGCCAAGCGTGCTACTTATCTTTGTCAACCTGGCAACCGCTCTCTCCACTGTGGATAAACGCGCTTGCTTTCTGAAAACACTGGTTAGCTTGCAGTTTAGCGAGCTCCACTTCAATATTCTATTCTCAGAATTCATCAAGTGTTCATTTATGAGAGCGAGAGAGAGAGAGGCTGTGTATGTATGAATTACCACCGCTTTGCCGCGTTTCTCTATTAACAGTGAAGCTGTGGCTTTAATTCCTTTAGAAACAATGATGCTACCAGCTCCTTGTTGAGAAAGTTAATGTAGCTCTTGAGCGATTAAGCTATTTAGTTGATAAAATTGCGGGGCAGCGCTAAAAAGTTTGTTCTTGAATGTCTGAGTGCGGCCGCAACGTGATCTGTGTGAGTGACTGAGCGTGTGTGTGCGTTAGATACAGAAGACAGCGCATTAGTTTAGAACTCTCCTAATTTTTAGTTTTTTAAACGTAGAGATTGTGTTAATTTGTGCAATGATAACCAGCAATGTAAATATGATTTTTTTTATATATTAGAATGAGTACATTACAATATAAATTTATTAGAACGAGTACATTATTATTTATGGGCTTAAAAACAAGATGCAAACAATCAGAATATTTTACCTGGTTGGGAGTGCACAATGTAAACCTGAAACGTATGCAATTACCTATATTGTACTGTGGTACATTTATGAGGCCCTTCATAATGCAGAGGTCAACTGGGTATGCAGTGTTTATTAAACAGCTGCTTTACTAAACTCTTCTGAGGTGAAATTCAATGCAGTCCCGTATCGTGATGTGTATCGTATCGTGACCTATGTATCGTGATACGTATCGTATCGTGACTTTGCTGGTGATACACAGCCCTAGGAGCATCAGGAATGTGTGCTACATTTTGACTTTCAATACCAAAAACGAATTAGTGCTGATCAAGCCTGCATGTTAAATAGATAAGTGAAGCATTCTCATGGAAACACTGGCCAGAAGCCCCCAGCAGACGCAATGAAATATTGGTCTGCAGCCCTTGTGTGTTCACGCACGAGAGAATTGCATCTCAAAGAGCCTGTAGAGAACTGCTATGGACATGGTGCCGTTTTAATCTGGGATCAAACTGAAAATCCCATCCCCCAAGAGTTCAATCAAGGTCAGGCCAGCGATTAAACCTAATGTCTACAGAGAGGTAATAAACCAATGGAGCTGCAGCTGTGGGCTGCACACTGACTCTGCACTTTTCTATATCTTACCCTAAAGACTATATACACCTGCTCACACACCCCTTCTGATGAAAGAAAGCAAAAGAAAGTGCGAAATAGTAAACAGAGACAGTGGGAGAGCAAAAAGGGACAAACAGGGCTACAACCACCAAATAAAAAAAAAAATAAAAAAAAAATTACAAGAATCGATCATTTCAATTGATGTGACACCGAGAATGTGTGTCAATGATGCCACTTTGGACTTTTAACTGGGAGGAACAAGTTCATGGACCAAGCTGTCCAAGAATGGAAGGATTTGATATTAAATGGTTCAAAAATAGTCATAAGCATATGGCTGCATGTGGAGTGTCAGGTGCTCTGACAGATTGCTCCTGTTGTTTAATATGTGCATGCTGTTATATTGCAGATATATTCTTATTGGTAAATGTTATAAATTCAAAGTTAATTGAGTGCATCCTAACAGCAGGTGTTATGTTACTTAAAGGGTTAGTTCACCCAAAAATGAAAATTAGGCTGCGTTTCCCCCCCCGAGGCATCCTAGGTGTATATGACTTTCTTCTTTCAGACGAATCCAGTCGGAGTTATATTAAAAATTGTCTTTGATCTTTCAAGCTGTTTAATGCCACTCAGCGGGTGTTGCATTGCTTCAGTCCAAAAGAATCGGCCATCCATCCATTAAAAAAAAATAAATAAATGTCTCGCACGGCTCCGGGGGGGTGAACAAAGGCCTTCTGTAGCGAATCGATGCGTTTTTGTAAGAAAAATATCCATATTCAAAACGTAATAATCACTTTAATGTAGCTTGCGCCAACAGTTGTACACAGAAGCAGTTCCGGGAGCATGACGTATGAGGTCAGCGCTGCGCATGCGCCGGTGAGTCTCGTGAAAACCAACGTTTGTTTTTTCATTTTTGGGTGAACTAACCCTTTAAAATAGTTCATAGAGTGCATATTTGTGATTTACTTTATGTATATAAAAAAATCTAAACAGTCGTTAGTTGCAGCCCTAGAGACAAATAAAGAGATGGACAATAAAGTGGGAGTACAAAAAGATGGACAGAGAAAGGGTCTAAAAAAGCTGTAATAAAGGCTGTAACGTCCCTGCTGTAACCGCAGTTTCACAGACTATAAGATGGGATGGTAAACACATTTGTGTTTGACATTAAGGACTTTTATTTCAATTGTCAAACACACCGACAATGCACACAGGCTATATTTAGGATATTCTCTATGAAGTCTAACCAGTTAGTAAGGAAAACAGATCTATGTCTCAATTGTCTGAGATATCAACACACTGTCCATGTGTTGCCAGAGCAGCAGCAACGGGACAGCAGCAGCGATCCTCCAAATAGACTGCAGATGCACTAAAATGCAGCAAGAAGCCATTCAAGTGTAACTGACCTGCTCGCTACTGCTAACAGCTATATGTTTAGAGTGAGACACAACAATGCTGATTAAAACCATCCAAAGAGTCAGTGCTTCCTCCACTTTACCTCCTGGAACTGCATTTCGATTTCTGCAAAGCAAAGCAAGTGCAAGAATGATTATGTACCATCTACGGGCGATGTTTTCAGTCTGTTGCAAAGTCCATTAACGTCCCCATAAGTTTCCTGGATTTTGTGTAATCCTTCAGCCCCTCGCAGTTCCATAAGAGAGCGCAGCTCTTTAAGCGAGCAGCCAAACTCTCCATCGTGATTGGGCTCGGCCACAGAGTTCTTCACCCCGCTGTATGAGTTGTTAGCCATGTCTCCTGGCTACACCGCGTCTCAGGAAGGGTGGAAAAATGGCGTCCCAAAAGGAGAGCTATATCCTCAGGAGACCAATGCCAGTAGTTCCCATAAACAACTGACGTCCTTCAGAGGAGGAGGAGGATGCCCGACTGCAGGTGGCAGGACTGGGATAATTCACAAGCCATTCCCCTCAGCCTGTGGCGTTGCTTTCATTGTGAACGAAACCTTACACAATCAGCCCAAGGAGACCTACAAAAAAAGAAAGGAATGCTTTATTATTAATAATAATAATAATAATAATAATAATAATAATAATAATAATGTTATTATTAATGTTATTATTGCTGAATGTGTATTTACAAATGCAAAACCCAAATGTACACAGATATGCATATTGACTCAAATAAAACATCAACAGACACCTTAAGTTTAGAAAACTCTCCCATCGGGCCTGGAAATAGTAAGAACAAACTCACTGGCTGAGTTTCAAGGCGACATGCTACCCACTTTTACAGGCAGAACTATGTGGGCTTTTTTGAGAAGTAGCGTGGGAACTGACCTGCCATCTTAACTATGTGAGAGACTAAAAAGCCTTTTTCCCAACATTATACGAAATTATATGAAAATGCTTTGAATCTGGAAACTTATGGAATACAACACAACTGAAAGGAGTATATTAAGTGTTAATATATAGATTTCACTTCCAAAATGGCATTATTATTATTAATAACTATAGCACCAGTCTCTAAAATGTAAGGTTAATTCAGGTTTATTGGGCAATTTTTCCCAGTCATCTCAATAACAAAAAGTGTCCCAAGGTCATAGGTTCGATTCCCAGAGAAAGTATAAAATGATCAACAGTATATTGAATGCAATTCAAATTGTTTTGGATAAAAGTATCTGCCAAATGTACAAATTCAATGACTACACTTGAAGTGACACTGTAAATGACAGTGTAAATACGCCCCATGAGACCTTGGACTGCTTAGACAAAGTTCATCTATGACGTTCCATATTTTCATGTACACAAACAGAAGAGAAAGTTCCATATCAATACCATGCCCTCAAACCAAATAACATACTATCAGACTTCACAGTTTCTTTGGGACCATTTCAATAGCTACAAGGGCTGACAGTTCACTATCCTTGCCTTTATCAGCAAGATTTCGTTATAATATAATTATAATATAAATATAATCAAGGAATGTACCGACCAGATCAGCAGCAGGAATGATCTGAACAGGTTTAAGAAGGACAAAGGAGGTCAAAAGCATGAGTTTGTGAAAATTCAAACTGTGAAAATGAGAATATGGTGTTGTTAATAAAGCTTTCTCTCTGTAAGAAGTAAAAAGTGTAGTAGCCCTCCAGGACTGATTTACTTGCAGCAGTACATGCAGAGTGTGAAACAGCACGCTGCTCTGTAACAGGCTACCAGCTGGGCAATCAGCTTCTCCCACAGTCAATGTCATTAACATTGCAGACAAATTAAGAGAAAAACCTTCAGTTAAAACTACTCGCTCAGGTGCAGAAACTATGGAATTGACCTTTTTATGAAGCTCCGACAAAAAGATTTCCTGCACAACCAAAAATAAATATCATAAAAGACATCATTAGCATTGGCAAATAAAGCCTCAAGTACGTCAAAGTCAACAAGCTCGGTTTTCTCTATTAAAACTGGAAGTGAAAAGGGAAACACCTAACAGCTTCACACTGCAGCAGCTAACTGTGCTCCACCCTCTTGAAGAAACAACTGGTCCTAAAATGTCTGGTTTAAAGCAGAACTTCCTGAAATGACTGTCATCTCAAGCAGCCGTGGTACGCATTTCATCATCATAGTTCATTTTGACAGTTCAGAAAGAGATGAGACTGTAAATAACAGAACGCATGCAGGTTTCAAGCAAGATAACATCTGTCCTGCACAGTTGGGCTTATTTTCTCCAAGTTATCATCTATGAGTGACTGTTCAACCACGATGAGGGAAGTGCCAAATCTTTGCTGTGCCGTGACAGTTTCAGGTTGCAGAGCCGGTCACATGTCACAACAGTGGAAAATCATTGTGATTGGATCTTCAAACTAACAGCTACCACAGTATGGTTGAGCAACAGTAATGTTAACCCTTGCCATACAAAGTTAGAGGTCAGTTTTGGACCAGTGCCTGTGGATTGCACCCACCTGCCTTCAGACTAATAATTTAAGCATCACATCATATACTTATATGATCTTTCATACAAAGAAGCAAGCATTTATCGTAGTGTGTAATTTCATGCATTTTGCCACCATTCAATCCTCCCTAAAAACTATACATTTATATAAGCACCTGTGAATAAATAGGCAGGTTCACATGTGGTTTGAAAGCTCCTCTATGACAGAATGCAATGCATTGGAAAGCAGTAGAAGTGAAGCTGCAAGAAAACCTCAAGGAAAACCCTTTCGGTCTTGGTTGGCAATTGGAGACCCTATACTGTACAAGCCAACTTCATGCTAGTCAAGGACAGTGATTCCAGGGATCCCTCTGCAGTGGAGCTGTCGGTAATGGGGTATTTTTAGCAGCCTCAGACTGCCCACTCCCCATCCCCCTCGCTGGCTGTTGCTGAAATGGGTCAGGCCATTTCTATGTGGAGGGTACAATGCAGAGACGCCCCGCCTTACTCATGCTACAAGTCTCAGTGCACTTAAGGCCACTTCACACCACCAACTGGGCACTTCTACTATACCCTCAGACACTGATCCCGCCAACTCACAGCAGCCGTCCGGCCGCCCACTCAACCATACAAAGCACAACTCCTCAAGTAGAACCTGAATGACACCTCCAAAAAAAAAGCCCATTCAACAACATGTATCCTTCATGAAAAACAACACCTCATATTCCTAGGAACTTTTGATTTCTGTAATGCAAAAAAAACACAGAATCCAGTCATAAAAATGGAATTCACGGTATGAAAGAATTTCACAATTTTTGGACAAATAAATAAAAAGTTGAGCTGAACACTCAAATCATGAGTGGACTAGTGTCTTGCTGCATCCAAAATTGCATACTAGTCTAGTATATAGTAAGCAAAAACAGTAGTATTATGTACAAATTCACAGTATTCATATATTCATAAAACAGTAGGCAAAAAGTCTGCAGATGGCTTACTGTTTCCAGTGAGATTCTGAATTGTGCATCCAATCGGCACTTTATTATCCCTTGAGGGCACAGGAGAGGATTTGTGAATGGCAGTGATGCTGGTAGGTCACATGACAATGACAACATGACAAATATTGTAGGTTCAAATTTCAATTAATGCTACCATATTCAAACTATATATAGAACATACTTTTTTTTAACAGTCGCTAATTACTTATACAATTTCGGACGCAGCCTCTGTGAATATTAAACCACAAAAAGGCTGCTATTTAAATATGAATTCAAAAAATGTAAACATTTCTATCATTGTTACTAGAGCCCTACCGATATGGGTTTTTTGGGGGCCGATGCCGATACCGATATTAGGGAGTAAGAAAAGACCGATACGATATATTGGCCGATATTCTATTTCGATATTCATGTCTACATCACGATATGGGAAGATTTGCATAACACCGCCCAAATGTTCACACAAAGAAAGAAGGAGTAACTTTATTGTTGCTGCCACCGCCGACGCCATGTTGTGAAGACGCTGTGTGTCTTGCGTTGCGAAAGCGAAAATACATTGTTTGGCCTTCCAAAAGAGGACACGACTAGAAATCAGTGGTTAAGGTGTATTTACAACACTGTTCCAGAACAGTTCAACCCAAATATTCAGATGTGTGCAGCGCATTTTATGGAGGACTGTTTCCTGATCTGGTAGACTACAATGCCGGCTGTTCTGACTGTTCTTACGTTTTCATATTTAAAGGATTTGCCACTGACGATTCAAACGCAAGTTTTGAGCAGTGTAGAGTAGTGCTTGT
>NW_015557081.1:1004390-1005106 GCF_001515605.1 Sinocyclocheilus anshuiensis
AATACACAAAATAATGTTCTTTTTAGCAACATCATATGACCCCTTTAATATAAATAACAACACAAATAGAACAAAATATAACTTGTATTTTAGAAATGAAACAAGGTAACTGTGTAGGGCAAGCAAGCTACTGCCAAACCAACAGGGGCAGGTTTATGCAGGAAGCACAGTATTTTCTGGTAATCAAATGATGCTACGTTACTGACTATACTGACGAACTATGCTGACACCGCGTGTCTGCGCCACAACAGGACGCGACAAAGCGACCGTTGAAAATCATTTGAACTTTGTGTCAGCACGTCATAAATAGAACGAGGCATCAGTTTACTGCATCCAGTGTAGACAACATCAATGATTATAATGGGTTCTATTCTACACCAGACGCGAGTGGCGCAGCGTGACAAAATACAGTTGAATTCTATTGCATACCGGCGCAGCCGGTATAAACACCAGCATTGACTGAGTGGCCGCGATCAGCTCCGGTGGCCGTAACACAGGCTTTAATGCGCTGCAGATGCGTGCCGTGATGCGCAGATCAGCTCTAGTCTCTAACGTCACTGAATCTGCTGTTAAAATGAACCATCCATTCATCATATCATCATGCAAAACTAAGAATTCGAATAATTGTAATGTGACGATCAAATACAGGTGCATCTCAATAAATTAGAATGTCATGGAAAAGTTCATTTATTTCAGTAATTCAACTCAAATTGTGA
>NW_015557081.1:1005599-1007837 GCF_001515605.1 Sinocyclocheilus anshuiensis
GTTTTGTACATTTAATTTTTGTTTAATGTTATTAATAAAAATGTTGTTCAATTAGCATGTTTTTGTGTTTTGCTCTGGTACCGAAATTGGTACCGAGAACCGTGGATTTTCACTGGTATTGGTACCGAATACTGAAATTTTGGTACCGTGACAACACTATCGGTAGCTAATTCGCCGATACCGATATATCGGCGACAGGCTCATATCGGCCGATAATATCAGCTAAAACGATATATCGGTCAGGCTCTAATTGTTACCATTTAATAAATTAGCAGTTTTTTATCAATTCAATTGTTTAGATATACGTTTTGATCATTAAAACAACGTATTAAACAATTAAAGCAATTTAGAAAAGTCAAAACTAAAAACACAGAACTTGGGAAAAAATAAAACAGATTTCATAGGGCCCTAATTATACCGTCTGCTTTGTTAGATCAGTGTTTCCCAACCGGGGTGCCGTCTGTCGAGAGCAGGGGTGCCATGTAAAAAATAATTTTTAAATATTTTTAAATAGCTAAAATGTTCAAAAAAGCATCTATTATATAATATCCATTTCTGATGCCGCGACTAAAAAAAGGTTGGGAAACACTGTGTTAGATGAGCACAGTGGGAACAGTATTACATTCAAACAGCTACGTACTTAATAGCTCAGTGCGTTCATGTTCTCACCAGGACCTAAAACAGCATATCTAAATAAGTGATTTTCAAAAACGGGAACCTTTAAGTTGATTGTTATGGTTGCCATTCACAGCACACAAGCCAGCCATTTGCTCCGACCCCTGCCTCCATGTCTGACACTGCACAGTAAATCAGGGATGACTCGAACCATTAGACGTGATGGGATAATGGGCAGGATGAGGCTTCAGAATTTATATTTGCTTAACTCATTGAATGTCACTTTGTGAATGGATGTGTGCATGACTGACATGACTAAAGGTTCCGTTTCTGTCCAAACACAATCTGTTTTATATTTAGATGCACACTTTTTAAAGACGGCACCTCTAAGCAGCAGTCAAACAGTACTGCTCACACATTCCTTTGCGGCGAAATAGGATTTCACTAACTGTTTTTACAGAGCATCAAATGGACTGCATCAAAACAAATAATAAATCTGATTGCAAATCGAATTTTAATGAGAACAGAGCCTGAACAGCAATCCTTTATCTACTTGGAGGTGGTAATTTACCACAGTCATTTGAGGTCAGAGAAAATAACCGTGTACACTGTTCTTATTTACAGACCTCATTTAGATTGCGAACAGAAAATGCATTTCCCCTAAGATGCCTATTTTATCTCTCTCATCGACGACTGATTAAGGCATAAAAGCATGATGCTATACAGTAATTAAATTGCAACATTATTCAAACGTACTTAATAGCAAAGCACTCTATTTTTAGCTGTTTATAATAGCTTATGAGGGGTTGAATGTCACCTCAGATTAATGTGACACAAAAGCAGTGGCCTCTTACATAAACAATACTAGAGAGAGGGGCTAAGTTACCATCTTTCCATTCCAGTCAGCATGGAAAACATTCACATTTACTTAATTAAAATAATATAACATTACAGCTTGTAGGGATGCTCCGATCAGGATTTTTGCAACCGATACGGAGTACCGATTTCTTGTCATGGTGATCGGCCGATACCGATGCCGATTCTGATGCTTCAAGCTAGTGTTGTTAAAAGACCCGGTATTTCGGTACCAAGTCGGTACTAAAAAAATGAAAACGTTACGGTACCAGGTTTTCTTAAGTACCGGTGGTACCGAGTACCCGGTCAACCCGGTTCTTGATGCGCAATCCGAAAGCTATCCTCTTCCAGTGTTGCCAAGTCTGCGGTTTTCCCGCGGAATTGGGCTGCTTTAACACTGTTGCCGCGGGTTGTTTTTCATGTCCGCGGGTTGAAAAACGACCCCATTAACGTTATATTTAGCCCCTGGAATGCGAATTTTACCAGGGGAACCCCACCAAACGAATACTGAAATTTTGGTACCGTGACAACACTACTTCAAGCTTTATATAGACTGTTTCATCGGGCGCAGGCGCCTGGCCCAGCCTGAAGTTAACTTCTGGTCTGTGTTTGTTTATCAGTCTGGCTATGGCACCGGCTACAAACGCAGTTAAAGTTAAGGTGATGAGTAGACTGAAGTTGGGCTCAGGTGGTTGTGCTGTGGGATGTGTTTCCCATACATTTATTTATTTGTGGCGCTCGCCACAATATCAAAACTGACCGATTTTC
>NW_015557081.1:1008122-1008348 GCF_001515605.1 Sinocyclocheilus anshuiensis
TTTCCGTCCTCCATGCTGTGCCAACTCACAAAAGACTATTTTTAGCCAAGCAGCGCGGAGAGCCGCTTCAGAAACATGCCGCGGCTGCAGTATAAACACAAGCACTGACTAGAACGGCCGCGAGCAGCTCCGGTTCCCGTGGAGCCATAACGCGCCACAGACGTGTGCAGTGAGGCGCAGATCAGCTCTAACGTCACTGAATCTGCTGTTAAAAATGAACCATCCA
>NW_015557081.1:1008548-1049872 GCF_001515605.1 Sinocyclocheilus anshuiensis
ATTTTCATTTCATCTTTCATGTTATATGCCTGATAAAGCAGAGTTTGTGAGCTCAGCGCTGCTTTGTGTACAGCTGTTACCGGGGAAACCTCTGTTTCTCCCGCTTTAAAATGCATTCTGATTATTTGCGGGTGGATAAATCATAAATGATGCAAATATTAACTACTTTTTTTTTCTCCATGAGGCAGACGATTTCACGTGTGTGTGTGTGTGTTCGTTCGCCTGATTGGGAAGTGGCAGTGACAGAAACGGTGACATTCCAGATAAAGTTTGAAAGGAGTAAAGCCTGTGTTAATGCTATTAAGTAGGCTAATATAGCCAAAGAAGATATTTTGTTTTATAAATAAATGTTCATTTAAAAGCAGCCCACGATCAGCGTATTATGTTACCGTTATCCCTTATGGCTCCGACTAGGTTTTGTTCCGTCCTCCATGCTGTGACAACTCACAAAAGAGTAGGCTAATATGGCCAAAGAAGATATTTTGTTTTATAAATAAACGTTTATTTAAAAGCAGCCCACGATCAGCGATACGGCTCAGACAAGGTTTTTTTTCCGTCCTCCATGCTGTGCCAACTCACAAAAGACTATTTTTAGCCAAGCAGCGCGGAGAGCCGCTTCAGAAACATGCCGCGGCTGCAGTATAAACACAAGCACTGACTAGAACGGCCGCGAGCAGCTCCGGTTCCCGTGGAGCCATAACGCGCCACAGACGTGTGCAGTGAGGCGCAGATCAGCTCTAACGTCACTGAATCTGCTGTTAAAAATGAACCATCCATTCATCATCATGCAAAACATACACGACAAATAGCAAATTTTTCATTGTTTCTCGAAACGTCATAGCATTTCCACACCGGCGATGACATGACTGTGGCTTAAAATCATTTACGTCCCCACGCATCATGTACGTGGTCAGGCGTTGACGTCATCAAATTGCGATCGGTTCGTGAGATCTGCCAAATAGTGAGTACCGATCAAGTCATGAAATGTGATTATCGGCCGATACCGATCTCTGGCCGATCGATCGGAGCATCCCTAACAGCTTGTACTACATGTGCTGTACCAAAGCATGTACACTTTGTTTGACCAAACCATAGTTAAAACATTACTTGAGGTACAGCCATTGTCCATAATTAAATAATTTGGGTTTACGGTGTTAAATTTAAACAAAACATATGCTAAAGGCCAACACACAATCTCACATGTGCATATGCATCTTACAAAATAATAATGCATCATTTTGCATTATATTAAATTATATTAATAAAGGGTCAATATAGTTAACTAAAACTAAAACCATAAAAAACAATTGTTAACTAAAATAAAATAAAATATAAACCTTAATTTAATTATTTAAATTTCTAATTTGTCATTTAGTTTAACTTCTTGTATCAAAATAACTAAGGAAGTAAGTATTATTCAAAGTTATATAGACAAGACTTTTAAAAAACAAAAACTCAACAAAATTCCTAAACTTTTAACTAATTAAAATTAAAACCAAAAATATAAGAACTAGCCTAATTCAAAATATTAATAAAAACATCTCAATCTCAATGATACTAAAACAACGTGGGATATATAATATATAAACACTATAATATAACAATAATAATATATAGGCTACTAAATTATAAGCATGACAAGACTAATCGTAATCGTCATTTGAATGCAAGCTTCTTCTCACAGTGCCTATAAATATCAATTCTACTATAAAGCTCAAGAAACTCAATATTTTATTGCATACTAATATCTAGGTCAAAAATTTTTATTAAATCAATAGATATACAACTAGGCCATGCCTGTGCGTATAACAGTCCAAAGGCCTCTGAAGCTCACTTGTGTCAAAGGTTAGTTTATTTAATGTTGGGGTAAATCATTAAAAAAAAATTACTTAAGTAAAATCACATTTCCATCCTGCCATAAGAAAACAATTGTCTCTTTTAACAGACAGTTTGACGCTCAGCAGTTACAATGATCATGATTTTGTACTGTATTGCAACAACACACGTCTTGTTTTGGAGAAATTTTCTCGGGAATGGTTTTTACAATGACAACATATGTTCCTTACAAACACATTTAAATCTCAATAAACCCACTGAGTCTACACCTGTCAAAGGTCAGTGTACATCTAAAGCATTCTGTGAAGATCAAAAAATTGCACTTACAAATACACCCCTACGAATTGATTTAAATAAAGCTGAATATACACTGTAGACTCAAGGTCAAATTCAGCATTGCTGTCGTACAGCGAGGTATTATCAGGAGCTATATAAGCTCGAGCAAAAGAAGCAACAGGGCTGCGAATGATGCAGAAGCAACAGACCTGACACGCTATTTAAACGCACACCTGGGTCTATCTAGAAATTCTAGGTGCCATATTCAATCTCAACACATTAGGCAGACAGTAAATAAAATAAGTCAGCCGATTAGGCTGGGTACATTGTGTTTTGCACATCTGCTCCTTCAAATACGATGCTAGCAAATTTGACGTGTCGCACAGCGCTTGTTCCAGTCCCCATGCCGAGTCGCACATGGCAGGAGGAGTTAGGACTGTATACTACAACTGTTGACACGAACACGCCAAGCTTAAAGGGACAGTTCACCCAAAAAGAAATAAAATAATTTACTTGTTACACACCTTACTTTCTTCGCAAAATATCGACGTTATGGAGGGCAGTCAGTAACGTACAATGAAAGTGAATGGCGGTTGCGGCTGTCACTCTGACTAACATCTCTTAACAAGAAAGTCACGCGGGTTTGGATCAACATAGTGGTGAGAAAACGATGACCAAATTGCCATTTTAAGCTTTTTGAACGCCGTCTAAACGGTTCTTGTAAAATACGCATCGAAATGCGATAAGTGAACAAGCAGGTAATGGGTCGAAAAGCAAGTTGACAGCTGAAGCGTCTTCACATTTGGCTTTAGCCTGCTAGCGGTCTCAACTCAAATAATCCTGTCAAAAAAGGGTGTAACGTTACTGTTTAGTCTTGATATTGACACCAGATAAACATCTTAACTCACCCGAAACTGAAGCGGTCTCCAAATTTCTAACGCGACTCAAACACTCATTTTTAGGTAAAACCCTAAAAATACCCGGCTAATGTCACAAGTCACCGACAGTTAAACTTACAGAGACGGTCGCTCAGAGGAACAAGTTAGCTCGTTTGACAGCATTTCATAAGAGCGAACTGTCAATAAACTCCAAAACGTTCATGTAAGAGAATAAAATGTCTCTTCCGAGTCCGAGAAAATCATAACGTTAGAGACAGCGCGTTAGTTTCACTTGAGTTAACGCTCTTATCGCAAAGACCAAAACGAATGACAGTCAACGGATCTGTAACAGTCACAGCGCGAGCCTTTTATTTAGCAGCTTTCAAAAAATTGACGGCCGTTAAAATAACATTAGGGCCACCCTGTCTAGGATAACATGTCAAAACCCACACACAAATATGCTCCTTTTATATATTTTAGACGATGTTTAATCTCCAACGCACATTTAGTATTTTATTAAATCATTAGTTTATTATAGAATAATGTTATTTTATTAGTAGTATTTCTAAAATATTAACTGTCGCGTGATCGTAGATGTAGAAACGCGGCGCGCACACATTTCACAAGCTTCATACGTCAAAAGCAACTTTCCAGCGTGCGCTACACATCATCCCTGCATTGATTTTCCACACACCCCCTCCCCTGCAGAGACAATAGGCAGGTGTGGGTTAAAAATGCACAGCAGCCTGGTTGCCTTCTTGCCCCTTTCTCTGCCTGCTACCAATCTAGCAGGAGTTGCCTAGCCAATTTGGCTAGCTGATAATAACGCAAGCTAACGGACAGCGCGGTGAATGTAGACAATCAGCGGAGAGGAAGCAAAAAAACTGGTGCATTTGAAACGCGGCAGTAACACGAGCACGCATGCGAGAAATGGTGAAATTACACTCACAATGCTCTCCGAAGGGTGCCTCAGAAATCCCCCTCACTCTCTCGGTCTCCCTCAGACTCACTCTGCCGTCTATCTAGCTCCTCCAATCTGCAGAGAAATCCCTCCCACAGCCGCGCGTTGCTTGAGACATGTGATGCGCATCAGGAGGACGGCCGCTGACATGCAGGACTTTCCTCATTGGCTGAGATGAGATGTCAATCACGCTAGGCGCACCCTCTGCCCAGCGTCCGCGCGCATTAACATAATTTATAAAGATGTTTCCGAGAGCGGTTAAGTGTAAAATGACTCGTTCGGCGTCGTGGTTTATTTTAACTTAATAAACGACACGCTTCAGCGCGAGCCGGCGTTGTAAGCCCCGCCCACAGTCACAGACGAGTCTTCCCCGGCGGCTAATTGAACCTGACGTCATTTTTTCCATGACGTCGCCAGTTGTCTCGTCGATTCTGGTGTTGTGTTTGATTCGCAGTGTGTAGAAACTGAGTACGATCGCTGATCTGAACCGGATTACTGCATTTTGCAGCGCTTTCCCAAGACTATGAATTAAACATTTGTCAGTTGGTTAACATCTTACTGTTGGTTATTTGAATCAGGTTGAGCCTCATTCTTTCATTGAAATAGATAACTAGACAGATTGTGCAAAATATTGTGCAATTCTCAGTTCTTTCTTTCTCATGCTAATGGAGTGAACTTGCATCACCAGCATTTTTCTCTCTGCATTTTCATCAAACGCACGTCCACTGAAGCACTTAGTTTAGTTAGCAGCCAGTCTGGCATCTTCCTTTAAAAATTGCAGTAGTACAAGCCCGGAGCATTTCTGTTTGTGAACCTTTGTTGTGCCAATTAAGCCCTCATGTCGGGGACTACCTCTACCAGAGGCGAATGAAAATCCTTGGTTAGGTAACAAAAACTGAAATAAAAACAAAAAAATGTCTTTTAAAGAGATAATGCGCAAAAAATTCTTACATGTACTGTGGTATTTATAATTTCGCATGAGACACAGCTTCCTTTAATCGTGATAAAGATGGCATATCCTGTTCCTGAGGTGGAGTGCTGCAAGTCTTGCAGTGTAACAGTCTAATCTAATCTATTACAAATGTAATGAAATAGTACTGATTATAAGATACTCACTCTAATTCGACTACAGTACACGTGAATGCTCTGTCTATTAAATGTGAAAGAATTCAGGCTATAGACAAGAAAAACATACACCAAAATTAGCAGCCAAGTTCTTCAAACATGTCTACTGGAAATGATATTGAAACCAATTATTCATAGAGGCACAACGTTTTCTCACACGTGACATCTAAGATTTGCTGAGAAGTCCCCTAGTACTGGTTGTGGTTTCTTTCTTCACAGCTTCATTTTTGTCATGGTAACCATTGTTGTCATATGTTGACCGTGGTGCACTTGAAAGATGATGCCAAAAGTGGAACTGTGTTGTGGGTTTCCCCACGAAGGCCTCAGAGGAAGCCACATCACAATCTTCATTCTGTTCATTCTTTTGATACTTTTCTACTGACATTTACAGGCATTCATTTGGGGGTGTATTCAAAGTGACAAACAACACATATTACACACATATATATATATATATATATATATACTAAATTAAAATTAAATGACCAAATGTTAAATACCAAAATGCCAATGTGTGTGTGTGTACTAAATTACAATTAAATGACAATATTACATACTTAAATGCCAAAAATACAAAATACTACCACTACTACTACTACTAATAATACATTTATCAATTAAATATAGTAGAACTTGCCTTAGTATAGATGGTTATGATGTTATGATTCAGGTATTCAAGTGAGTGCTGTGTCATCAAGGTTTTCTGATTTTGAGGAATTCTGCTGATTAGGCGGAAGATTATTCCACTATGATGAGGTTCATGCTCTCACCATCTTTGTGTTTTGACCCTTTATATAGACAGAGACTCTTCACCATCCAGTAGCTATAATTTTCTGGGAACCCAAAGATCAAGACATCTTCTGGTTTTACTATCACACAAGGACCTCTGCTCAACTTGCTGGGGAAAAAACAGACACAGTTGATGATAAACAGGCAGCAGCGTTTGTGCTGGGTGCTATTGACAAAATCCTTTTTATCATTAACAAGAAGGGCATCGCTGCACAAGACCGTCTTCATTGAGCAGTGGGTTTTAATATACAGCAAAACTTCAACTTTTTAAGACCATGTAATTTTAACTTGCGTTAAGCAAGGCTCAAATGTTTGCTAATGTTCAATCAGATAGTGTGGGGAGGGGAGGTGTCAGCGAGTGCATTGATTGCTCATTTAGTGCAAGCAGCTTGTAAATGTGGAGCATGTGATGCATATGTTTGCTGTAGGAATCTCTGGAGTAATCTGTATAGGCCAGACCACTTTGGTTTGCACCATATTTTCATCTAAAAGTAACATATAGCCCTTGCTAAGCCACAAGAGGCTGACAAACAAGTTTCCTTCCAGGCTTCCAAAACCTCTGAAGACATGAATCCTATATTTATTTGTTCCAGTTTCCACTTCTGAGATTTTTTACAGTGATGCCTGGCCCTTGAGCAGATGTCCCAGCAGTGCACGGATGCGCAAGTGCAGCCACCATTTTTTACTTCTTAAACATATTATCTTATACAGATACATACAGTATATGTGCGACCGTTCACTATCTACGATGACACAGTGTCAAAGTTTAGTATTTCAAGGTATGATTTAATATTTAAAATGCACATTGGACTGTCCATAAACATAGAACCACAAGAAAATGTACAGTAAATTTACAGTTTAAAAGGTAATAATTATATCATTAATTACATTAATATTAATACAAACATACCATTCTATATTCTATATATGTCTGCTAAATGCGTAAATGAACAAAATTATACAATTAATTAAAGTTAAAAAGTATTACATAATTATTTAAAGATGTAACAATTGCAATTAATTCTACACAATTATTTAAAATATACACAATAATTATTAAAAATATAATTATTTAGAAATATAAGAAAATAAAATAAAAATATATTTATATAAACTATCACATGAGTACTAATGTATGACCTTGCTGGATATTATGCCACACATACTTGTGATGTCAGAAGAGGGAAGTTGGTGGCGGTCTTGGCTTCTTATCGAGATCTGAGATAAGAATGTTTGCTTAACAAGCTGTTCAGAGTGAACAACAAAGCATTCTTGGGTCAAAAATACTTCTTTGACAGGAAAAATTCCTCAGGGCAGGCAACGAAGCCGTCATGAGACTTAACAGCGTCACTGTTGAAACTCTGCAGAAGATGACAAAAGAGCTGTCATGGAATGTCAGCTGACTCAAATCAATGTGGAAGAAGAGGACAGTGGAAATGGCTCATTAACAGACTTACACAAGAGGGTCCAGTACCCTATCAGTCAGGACACACGCTATTATTACTTCCTCTGGTCACCAATCTCCCTTCTCCAGCAATCTGGCTCTTACTACAGCTTTTTCCACAATGTCAGCACAGAACTTCCTTCATTCTGATGGGACACAAGAAACACAGAGAAAGCAGAGAGAAAAGACAGAAGTCTGACTATATTTAGCATTATAGTAATATACATACAGTGGCCTCAAAAGGTTTGTGGATGCTTAGGCCAAACTTGAAATATATACATTTTGTTGCATAGATAATAAAATATCAAACATAATGACACATACAAATAAACAACTTTAGAGCTTCCCTCTCAGAACTACTGTAACTTCACTTTTCTGAGCCACTTTGCTGGCACTTTTAAGCATGTGTCTCAATGTGATATTTAGTTCACAAAATTTCCCTCAAATGCAGTGTGAACATGTTCCACTAATGTTTGACACGTGAAAGTTACGTTATGTTTCAAAAGTTTAGGCTCAGTAAGATTTTCTAAAAATAAATTAATACTGTATACAGCAAGGAAACATTAAACTGATTAAAAGTGACAGTAAAGATATATGCATAATGTTACAAAAGACTGCTATTGAAAAAGACTGTTCTTTTCAACTTATTTATAAAAAAAGTCAAATGTATCACAGATTCCAACTTTGATAATAATAATAAATGTTTCTTGAGTATCAAATCAGCATATTAGAATGATTTCTGAAGGATCATGTGACACTAAAGACTGGAGTAATGCTGCTGAAAATTCAGCTTTACCAACAAATATAAAATATATTTAAAAAAATAAATGAATTCTTTTTTATTTTAATGATATTTCACAATATTACTGTTTTTACTGTATTTTGATCCTTTAAATTCTGCCTTTGTAGCATAAAGGAAGCATATTGAACTGTATCTGCTGTTTCACTGTGTTATTAAAATCTAAAGTCATATTTGCTTTAAAAAGAATGCTTATGCTATATTTATTTGTTAAAAAAAAAAAAAGCCACTCTGTTTGACAATTTATCTAATGCAATGAAATTCATAAGAGTCCAAACACTTTCCGGGACCGCTGTATAATAAAATACCAGAAGACATATAACTAAAAAGCAAGGTTTAGTGGCAAGACACGTTATTATAATTTCAAACAATCTAAATCCTATAAACATGGGCTTCCTGCTATCAGACGCTGCTACTGCTGCAGTATGCGAAACAGGCATGGGTTTCTATTGGGGCAGGTTGTTTGGGGTTAGAGAAACTTAATGAGAAACATTCATTATACCAAACATGTCATCAGACAGCTGTAATTACAATAATTGTCTCTTCTCAGAAATACTACATGGGGGTGAATATGGGGTTTGTGTGGTGTAAGACTCCTTAATTAAGTCAACAATAAACTCCCCTCACTGACAGACAGTCCTGGCTTATTTTCCACGAGAGGGTAGAAATAACGTTCGCACAAAGTGCATCCCGCAAAACACACATAATGCAGTCTGATGATGCATCAATGAGCATAACAGCAGCCAGGACGGGGTTATGGGATATGTTAAAGTATAACATTCAAAAATAAGACCGCAAGAAAGATGTTAGTCCGCTTTGGGCAGGGGCATGTTTGTGTTTCCAGTTTCCAGTGGAATTTACAGCAGGAGCTCAGAGGTGAATAGCCCAGTGGAGAAAGACTGCAGCTGTACAGTGTGTGTGTGAGAGAGAGAGAGAGAGAGAGAGAGAGAGGGGTACAAAATCACAGACAGCGCTCTTAGTCAGCACTGGACCGGCAGCCGGGCCGGGGGGCCAAGTTTCCACTTGCGAACAATAATTCACCTCAAGTGCCCAGTGTGTATGTGAATATGTGTGAGAGGACATCCCTCACTCCGAGGGCTACAGAAGTGCCTCTCCCGCCCCAACATCCTCCAATTCCAAAGCAAACAATTTCCATGTAAAGATCTGACATATTTGCACTCAATGTTTGAGTGTGTTTGTGTATGTTGTGTAATGGAAGCAGAAGGCCTCTTCAAGAAGGTCAATGAACCACCATGGACACTTACAGTGAGGGTGGAATATTCCGGGTTCAGTACAAGTTAAGCTTAGTCGACAGAATGTGCGGCTCAAAAAATAATTTCGACTCATCCCACGTTTTCATTAAAAAGAGGCAAAATCAAGGTTACAGCGAGGCACTTACAACAAGTAAATGAGGTCTATTTTTGTGGAAGATGTAAGTTTAGAAAGAAAAGTTTAGTAACTTACTTTTTTACACTAAGATCATGTTATAACAATACACCTTTAGCATGATTGAGTTTTAAAAAAGCCACATTATGTTTATCTTCTATTTAAACTGTGAGTTTTGTAATATTTTTTGGATTGGTCCCATTCACTTCCATTATAAGTGCCTTGCTGTAACCCAGATTTTGCTTTTGCATAGAGTAAAGGTCAAACTATTTTTTGTGGTACTATTATGCCACAAATGACATCAGTTTACCTTAACTTCTGAACCCAGATCATTCCTTTCAAAAGTCATTCACGCAGAACACATTTCTTGCGGTTAAAAATGCAAGAAGTGGGCAGCGGAATGGAATTAAAAAGGTCTTGAGACAGATTATTTTAAATTTGAGTGCCACATTGTTAAAATGTTGTTTCATGTGCGAAACACTCCGAAAGACGTGAGCGTAACGATCAAAGATGTCCATCCAGTGCAAATTTACATTGGAACAATGGAAAAGCAGAGCATTGGAATACAAAAACACGTTCTGTGTGAGCGGCCCCCCTGACTGCTTTGTCTCTAAATCAACAAACCTGTGCCAAATAGTGCATTTATGGAAGAGTTACTATCATATACTGATATTAAGGCCTTTTGGCATGTGCTTTTGTTCAAATGGAGAGCCTGTAGGTTGGCAAATTACCAAATTGGTTGAAACTGATGTACTTATGTGTCATTTTCACCTTGTTTTATTAGAGCAAAGTGTCTGCCTGGCTTCAAACCATGTGACCAATCAACCATTATTTGCTCCAGTGTTAATAAACTCACAACAATAAAGCAAACCCTCCACTGACCTGAGCTGGTTAAGCTGGTTATGGATTGTTGAGAATTGGAACAGCTCTTATGGGAACGTGGCACCCTTTCGTCTCACTCTCTTCCTTTTCCCATGGACTATATACCTGATGTGAGCCATAAGGGAGAAGAGAGGAAGAGGAAACGGGGTAATACAGTGGGCCTTCACATCCTGAAGTCCAGTAACACAAACACACATGCACATGCCCCCTCGTCTGTAACAGGTAACGGTCCTGACCTAAGAGCATTATATGGGAGAGGAGGAGAGTTAGATGATAAAAGAGGGTGAGATCCACTTAAATTAGACATTGCATACAGATTTTAGATGAATACATACATATACTGTATATACATCTATACATACATTTGGTTTCTATTTCTGTACCATTGTGCCAGGTAGCCACACCCATAATTTTGTTCACAATTTTCAGTAAAATTTCAGCTTACTCTTTAATACGTCAATGAGGCCCATTTATGTGACCAACCTAGTGTGAAATCTGTGTAGGGAAATATTTGGCCTTTGCGCGAACTTCCCAACTGCATGGATTCCTATTGGAAAGACTGAATTTCGTACATGGAAATGTGATTGCGGCTTTATTAGAGTGTTGCAGAAAAAGTTTTAATTCTATGAGGGAGATTTACATTCTGAATCTCAACATCGTGATGCACACCTTCCCATTGAAATCAATATATTTTTAGCATTCTCTGACTTAACTCCAGTGTTTTGGCACCCATATAATTCACATGCACCCAGGCCGCGCGATGCCTACTGCAGCATCTGTGCTGTGCTGACTGAATGAGTGAGCGTGTGGTTAACCCATAAACAGAGCAGGGAGAAAGTGGAAAGTGAAGTGAAAAATGGTGCAGCACTGAAACTATACCACAACCATTTTAAGAGCTGAAATTTTCCTACCTCTGCTCTGACCACTGGAACAAGAGAAGTGAATTGAAATCAATATATTTTTAGCATTCTCTGACTTACTTAACTCCAGTGTTTTGGCACCAATATAATTCACATGCACCCAGGCCGCGCGATGCCTACTGCAGCATCTGTGCTGTGCTGACTGAATGAGTGAGCGTGTGGTTAACCCATAAACAGAGCAGGGAGAAAGTGGAAAGTGAAGTGAAAAATGGTGCAGCACTGAAACTATACCACAACCATTTTAAGAGCTGAAATTTTCCTACCTCTGCTCTGACCACTGGAACAAGAGAAGTGACTACTAGTGGAGCAAAACGATGGCCTATAGTTTGAAAAGAGATTCATTCTTCCTCAGATATTCAGATTTGAATCTTGGTAGCATGAAACAAAAAGCATATTGTTGTAGCATCTTTCCTCTTGATGTGTAGCTGTTGTGATCAAGTCAGCAAGTCAGAGCTCAGAATGAAGCAAAGGAAGGATCAATGATTCTGCTACAAAGGAGAGAATACAGTCAACTGGAGCTTGAATTATTCCCACTGAATTTACACCATAATCATGCCAACCCTCAGCATATCAGCACTCTACTGTGCCATTATAAAGTCTTGTGATGAAGAACACAGTGTAGACCTGCATCACTGACTCAGTAGGCTTTCAATCAAAACGTTTAGTATACATTTAGACCAATAAGATTTTACGGTGGGTGGAGCTACCCAGACTCCGTGGGTATAAATAAACCTAATGATTGTTATAAACCTAATAATGTTTATTAAAAGGTACTTTCATGTTAGCCAATAGTTTTCTTCTTCTTCATATATTTAGCCTGCGATCATGGCCAATCTCAGGTGTGTAACCAGTTTCATTGTTTCCACTATAAATGCCCTCTTTTTGCTAGCTTTTCTATTTCTGCTTTTGTTTCCTTGTATCAGTTACTTTATTTATATATGCTTTGCATACATTTACATACTTTTGAACTCTCTGTTTTATTTGTATACAGCGTTCAAGTGCAGTAAATGCAGACCGTGGGTGAGTGTTTTCATCCTCAGATTGAGGTTCTATATATTTAATAGTTATAGCATTTTAGCAGTGTTTAGTTATTGTTGGAAGCCATCATATCTTTTGGCATGGAAAATTGGACTGGGAGGTTCATTACGGTAACCTGATGGCCCCGAACCAGACAGAGGCTGCCAGTGGTGATTGGTAAACCTGACACACTGGTTTTGCTGTAAATGCCCTTTTGTTTTGCATGGCCAGCATGTAGGGAGTGAGAAATCACTGTCCTTTACATGGCATTTTGGCTCGTACATGGCAAAAAAGTTATGTCTTAAAGTTGCTAAATCTGATGGTCTCTTTTTGATTCAACTTTTTTAAAATAAAATATTTTAAGTGCAAGTAAACTTCATAATTTCTAGAATTTTAATATATTTAATGTCTAACCTGTATGTCTAATATGCTTTGGCAAAATAAAATATTGCCATAAGGGTTCTTAATAAGGGTTCTTAGAATTTAAAAATATAAATAAAAGTTGATTCTTCTGAAAATACTTTAACTATCTTCGACTATGCTTCACTATGTATCCAGATGTTCCATAAGCCTAAACCCCCTGAAGGTGTAAAAGCATTGAGACAGGCCACTCTTTGTTCCATACAGTGAAGGAAAAATATCACATCCCTGTTTGGAAAGTCACTGCCAAACCCTAAACCAGGTTAAACACATTTCAGCGAACGTGGAGAAAAGATTTTCAGTTTAACATCAGAATGAAAAGATACTATGGGTCAGTTCCATTAATATCCATTAATCAACAAGTTTGAAATAAACCAGCCTTTTTGGACCTGCTTACTTTTTCGGAAAGCAAATACCTGAGACTTCATTTCCACATTTCCGTTCATGTATAGTCGCAAAACAGAGAGTCAAGCTTATTTTAGTTGTTGTGCAAATGAAAGGTCATGTTAAAAAAATCTTAACACTGGAAAGATTTGAGTGATGTGAATTAGCCTTAGCGGTAAACTGTATATTTTGGAAGCAGATGTTAACAGGTCATTCAACCCAGTAGCAGCGTCTATGTACATGATGAAGACAAACTGTACTCCACTGCACCAACTGACACGTTCTTCCATCACTAACCCCCAGAAGTCGTAATGTTGCCACTTGGTCATGGCGATGGTGAATGTAAACGGCGCAGGGCAAAACTAGCTCCCGATGTCAGCGTCTGAGCCCGGTCTGTTGATCGTCTGGCTGTGTGATGCAGGCCAGCTGGAATCCAATGGTTGTTTACATCCTCCTGTCAAACAAGAACCTCCAGCCTGTTGTGGAAAGACGACAAAAACTACACTCCCCAGAGCTTTCCCTAAAGAAACGACTTGAAGAAAGGACAAAATAAGGGCAGAAATCTTGACAAATGTTTGGAAGGAAGGCAAGTGCTGCTAATCATCTGGAGCATTTGATGGCTGTGTTCTTTCTGTGTTTGTTATAAAGAAGACAAACCTGTTCTTTCTCCACGCGATGCTGTCACACCTATGAGTTAACACCGTGTGAGCTACTGAGGACACGTAAGGGCCAGGGTGGCACTAGGATGTCCAGACTGAAGCCCGGCCACACAATTTTAATTGCCAGAATATGTTAATAAATAAAATTCACAAATAGGCACATCATCTGTTGTGAAATAAGGAGGTCCATAATACCTGAAATATACAGTCCCACTGATTTCAAAGGAAGATCCACAGATGGCGCAGGACCTCCCTGAAGCGTATGATTTAATACCTGTCATCTTTGTCTAAAGCAGCCCTTTTACGATCAGTTCTACAGCGTGCAAAGATGAACATGCAGCAGAGACTAGGGATGCAACAATCCAGTTAGTTCATGTTTCAATATATACCTTGGTTTTTTAACCACAGTTTGGTTCTGATGGCTTGGCACATCAGAGTGTTTTTATTTTTTTTTGCAATTTAAAATGTGCTTTTTAAAACAAATTAACAACAAAATACTCCCGTACACTTTTGGAGACTGGAGAAAAACATGGATTTTCATATGTCTAGTTCAAATTTATTTTTAGAGAAGTATTATTTTTCTTATTTTTAAGCAAAATAGGATGGACTGGCCATTATTGAGCGCATTCATAATGGTGCCCCTTCGTGGAGAAACTCCACATATGCATCACAGAAGTAATAGAACTCATGACGTTCCAGGAAATCCCTAATATGTCCAAAGAGGCATCCAGCTATCGCTGTACTGAATAAAAAGAAGATAGAAATGTTTTGAATGATGAAACATGAAGACAGTAAAAACTGGACTACGATAATATATGCTTTATCTGTGTTTATCAAGCCATCTCGGGTATATTCATAATAAGTATATTATAATCCAGTGCAAATCGACATTTTACAGTAAAAGAAGGTGCATCAGATCACAGAAGGAAGTTATTTCAAACATTCGACTGATGTTGTGGAGTAAAAATGTGTTATGTTCACTTTTGTTGGACATCAGGTTTGACATCATTACAAGGGAAGATTTTTTGGCATGTAGCATTTTTCAATGCACGTTATAAACAGGGAGGCGTTTCCTCATCTCAGTGCGTAGACTCACGGGCACACAAACAGAGCCAATTCAGAGAGAAATAAAACACACAGAAATGATGTAAATGCAAAAAAGAAAAAAACGTAATTCAAAAGTGGATGTCGTACCTAAAGGTTCAATATTATATTGAGAACTATGGCATTCCTAGTAAAGACCAAATGACATTTTAAATGAGAGTCCATTTGTACTTTCTCATATATTAGTCAGTTTCATGTTAAAATGTCTTGATGGATTTATTTAGTCACAAAACACTAATCAATAGACTGGAGTTGTGTGGATTACTTGTAAAAAGAAAAAAACGTAATTCAAAAGTGGATGTCGTACCTAAAGGTTCAATATTATATTGAGAACTATGGCATTCCTAGTAAAGACCAAATGACATTTTAAATGAGAGTCCATTTGTACTTTCTCATATATTAGTCAGTTTCATGTTAAAATGTCTTGATGGATTTATTTAGTCACAAAACACTAATCAATAGACTGGAGTTGTGTGGATTACTTGTAAATTATTGTGATGTTTTTATTAGCTGTTTGAACTCTCATTCTGGTGGCACCCATTCACTGCACACACAGGATCCATTGGTGTAATGCTAAAGTTCTCTAAATCTGTTCCGATGATGATCTTGGATGGCCTGAGGGTGAATACATTTTAATTTTTGGGTGAACTATTACTTTAACTTTTGTTTCTAGCACCACGTTTTACTGGATAGTTCACCCAAAAATGAAAATTATGTAATTGTGTTCATAATTGATTGCATAATTTAAATCTTCTTTTATGTTCACAGAAGAAAAAAGCCTTACAGGTTTGACATGAAAATAAGTAAACGATTTTATTTTGGTAAACTGTCCCTTTGAGTGTGTAGTTAATGATGCAGCTAACTGTGTAAAATGGACAAATAGTGTCTCATAAAAGACAAAAGATGTGATATGCCTAATTATATACACATTCCCAATGACATTAGAGAGTAGGCACGGAGTAAACATCCATCCTAATTCACCAAGGTCCACCCACTTGGAAATTTCAGTATATTAAATCGAGCTGTCATGGTCATCTTCACTTGTGATGTAAAGTCCGGCTGTAGGCATCTCTATATGGGTCAGAGATCTGTGAGGCAGGGCTGACGGTGGCTTCAGCAGCCGTGTGCATTGTACCTGGTCATTCATTATAAAACAGTCTACAAATAATGAATGAGAATGGTGAGTAACCTGAGGATGAGGTGGGATAGAAAAACTCCACGACCTCATCTCCTCTCAACTTCAAAAAACTAAAAAAGACAATACAAAAAAAATTAACCTAAAGTCCAAGAAGCTAAAAACAGGCAACGGAGGCAGCTATAATTTATAAAGAGAAGGAAATGACCACTCTAATTGGGAAAAAAAGATATTTGTATCATCTTTCCGGGGCCTGGCAAGGAGTAGTGGAAGAAGAACACTCAAGTTAACAGACTCATGATTTCTCTGCAAACTTACTAGTGCAAGACCACATCTCCATAATTCAAGGACCACTCTTAATTTGCGCCGGTAGCCAGATGCTCAGCCTAATGTTGATAACACAGCAAGGAGTGTTGTACATCTGTCTAGAGAGCAGGAGAGGATGTTTACTTTTACGTGGAAAGAAATGAGTGTCCCGGGTGTTCCATTTAAACAATGGAAAAACACTTACTGTAAGTGTTTCTGCTGAATTTTATCTTCAGAGACACAGGTGTTTGGAATGCCGTGGATCCACAAGGCAGGACCCTCGCAGCCCAGCAGGTATGGCTGCCCGTCGCCTTCACCGGCTCCATCTAATTAATTAAAACCTTCACAGCTCAAAAAACACCCATTGCTTTCAGCCAGCGAGGAGGCATGGAGTATTCAAGTCAGTAGTGTAGGGACGAAATAAATGGTCTATCATCTGTCTTGGCTTAGGTGATGATATGATATTGCCGTTTGGAATTATGACTCCTGTAAACTTCCTTTGGATGGATAGAAACTGGCCAGTTGGCAGAGACAGAATCAGTGCAGTCTCAGAAGTACAGTCTCAGATAAAATGTGAAAAAATTTTACTTTTTGGGGTACAATAGCTTTTTTTACTGGAGCATTACCCTTAAACGTAACACCTTTGTACTATATAATTAAAGTCAGTGTTAGGGAAGCTACTTTAAAAGTGTAACTTACTGAGCTACAAGCTAATCATAATTTGAAAAAAAATTAAAGTAGAAGTCGTTATCAAAACTACATTGAAACAATGTGTTTTATAATTTTAAAATATGTAACTAATCAATGTCATAATTTATATTTTAATTAGAGACATAGGACAGGACAAGAACAGGTTTTGAATGAATAATCACAGTTTGGGGGACAGTATCAAATGTTTATACTAAATACAACAAAACACCATAATTTGCATAATTGAGTTAACCTATATTGTATAGGAACTTCAACTTGTGAATCATGCTTGTGAATCTGTTTGTTTAAATGAATGATTAGAACTAGAATGAATCAGACATTCCAATGCTACAAACGGTATGAGAGAGGGCCACTTGGGATGAACCGATCCATCAGAATGAATCAGACTTTCCAAAGCTACATAGAATATAAGAGGGAGGACCATTTAGGATGAACCGATTCAACTACAATGAATCAGACCTTCAAGCACTAGATATACGAGAAAGAAAGCACAGTTTAGGGGAGCGTCTTTGAATTTTCCTTTAGCTCTGCTGTTAAAAAATGGGATGTATCATTTGGTCATGTTACTCTACAACAGTGCTGTCAAACGATTAATCGTGATTAATCGCATCCAAAAGTTTGTGTTTACATAATAGATGCGTGTGTACTGTGTTTATTTATTATGCATACATAAATGCAATCACATGCATGTATATATTTTAAAAAATATTTACGTTTATATATATATTTATATATAATTTATATTATAAATAAATGTAAATATTTAATATAAAAATATAACATTTTCTTAAATATATATACATGCATGTGTGTGTCTACTGTATTTATATATACAAAATAAATATACACAATACACACCCATATATTATGTAAACACAAACACTTATTTTGGATGCGAGTAATCACAATTAATCGTTTGACAGCGCTACTCTACAAGCTGGTAAAGTAGCTTGTTACAGAAAAAGTTCAGTTAGTTAGTTGCTCCTCAGTTTTTTCCTGACCGTGTTCCCTGCATGACCGTGAGGGTGTATGTGTTTGCGCAAAGCAGTTTGGACACTTCAGTGACACATGCAGGAGTGAATGCATAATGAAAAACAAAATAATGAATAAATGAACAATACAGGATGAGAAAAGCTTTCAAGGCTTCTGATGTCCGACTTCAAACACGGCAGTGCAGTGGATCAGCTGGGAGAGGAGAGAGGGGTGGTACGACGGAGAGAGACGAAGATGGAGGGGGAGATTAAGAGAAAGGTCAGAGGAGGATGCGTCCTGTCTGCTCAACTCAGTGGCATGTCTGCGCAGTGGGGCGGCTGTGCTGCATGTGTGTCTTTCCTCTTTATTGTACCATATATAGTAACTGATCCCTCAGCAGAGCGTCATAGACGCAACATGCTGACTTGTTGCTCTTGAACTGACAAGTACTGCAATAATGGCCCTCGCTCGGGGTCCCGCAGCGAACGTGTTCCCATCCTGTGCTTCCCCTGTGGCAAATCTCAGTCACGAAATGCAATCAAGACTTACATACGCTGATGAGTTAACTGTGTCACCCTGGGGAAATTGATCCTGGAGATCCATTTAGTGTTAAGAGATTGCCCACCTCTGCCCCATCCATCAAACCTCAACTCAAGGTATAAGGCTCCTTTTTTATCTTCCAAATTTAATTCTAAAACGAAATTTCTCAGCTGTCATGCCAAAACGATACGTCGCAGTCACCTTATGTGTCACATGACCCCTACCAGAGGAATAGCTGTGCAACAGGGCTGGACGTTGAGGGACAGTTTGCTAATGAACGACAAGAATGAATCTCTTAATATTACCCATGATTCCCCTGGCTGGCACGCACATCCCAAATCAATCTGTTTGGTTATGACAAGGGCAAGGTCTCAGTGATTGCACATATGACCCATGACAGCGATTGTTGAGAGGCGACGCTCTGGCAGGCTAGTGCCCTTGAGCTTAATGGCTTCAAATTAAACTCTGGAGTCAGTATGGGATACCGGAGCAGCGGTAATGGACATTGAGGAGCTAATGGAGTATCAAAACTTCTGAAAAGGTAGGGTTAGTTGGCAACATTATAGTTCCTGTAAACAAAAAGGTTTGTGCTATTCAGGGTTATTTTAGTATACAAGGAAGTACTATTATAGTTATTTATTAATATTTAGAATTTATTTTTATATTTTCTGTTTTCATTAAAATTTTTGTTTAAAGTTGAGTAATTTTGCTGTTTGTCATTTTTCTTTTTTTAAACACATTTTTAAATGTCTATATAGTTGTCATTTTATTTTAGTTTTAACATGATCAAGATAAACTAAATGAAAATGAGAAATGTTCTCTTGACAGCTAGCTGAAATTAAATGTTTACTTTTTAATATTAAAGTATTTTATTTTAATATTTTTATTCAGCTAATATAATTGTTTTATGGTTTTAGTTAACTGTAATAACCTTGGTGCTATTAAAACTATATGTTAATAATTTCGCATATTGTTGGGCACATGCATTTCATTGTCAATTATTAAAATAAATATTAACTAAACATTAATGAATTAAACACGATCAATTATGGTAGTTAAAACATTTAGAAACCAAACACTCAAACTACATGTAAATCAATTTGCATATTGTTTGGCATAAGTATTTCATGGCACAATATTAAAATAAATAATAAAATGGTCAATTATGGTTGCCAAAACATTTAAAAACCCAACACTCAAAGAATATGTTAATAATTTAGCATATTGTTTGGCATATGCATTTTATGATCATATTAAATGATACGAAATGTGTACTTTTGTATGAAGAACAATTTTGGTATTGCATTGGTTCAACAAGATATTCAATGTTTATAATAAAATGTTTGAAGAGAATTTGATATTTGATCATATTTATCATTATGCCACCAGGGAAACATAATTTGATATAGATTTTTGATTTATGACCTTTGACAGAGAAGCTAAGGTCTTTACGACAGAGCTGAATTATCTTCTTTCACCATATTGGCCGTATCCACATCAATCACATGGTTTATCCCTACAATCCTACACGTCATTCATATATATATATATATATATATATATATATATATAGAATATGCCATTATCAACAAAATATAATATTTTTATTCAGCTAATATAATTGTTTTATGGTTTTAGTTAACTGTAATAACCTTGGTGCTATTAAAACTATATGTTAATAATTTCGCATATTGTTGGGCACATGCATTTCATTGTCAATTATTAAAATAAATATTAACTAAACATTAATGAATTAAACACGATCAATTATGGTAGTTAAAACATTTAGAAACCAAACACTCAAACTACATGTAAATCAATTTGCATATTGTTTGGCATAAGTATTTCATGGCACAATATTAAAATAAATAATAAAATGGTCAATTATGGTTGCCAAAACATTTAAAAACCCAACACTCAAAGAATATATTAATAATTTAGCATATTGTTTGGCATATGCATTTTATGATCATATTAAATGATACGAAATGTTTACTTTTGTATGAAGAACAATTTTGGTATTGCATTGGTTCAACAAGATATTCAATGTTTATAATAAAATGTTTGAAGAGAATTTGATATTTGATCATATTTATCATTATGCCACCAGGGAAACATAATTTGATATAGATTTTTGATTTATGACCTTTGACAGAGAAGCTAAGGTCTTTACGACAGAGCTGAATTATCTTCTTTCACCATATTGGCCGTATCCACATCAATCACATGGTTTATCCCTACAATCCTACACGTCATTCATATATATATATATATATATATATATATATATATAGAATATGCCATTATCAACAAAATATACATATTCTATATATATAGAATATGCCATTATCAGCAAAATACACAGTGTGTCCAGCAGACATGAGTGTTAAATCTGAAGTATCTGAGACTGACAGCTGAAGGTTCAGAAACCATCATTCGACCATCATGAGCTAAATCGAATTTGATTCTATTACAGTGCAGTCTCCTCCACACAGACCTGCAGACAGCGAGGTGGAACCTACTTTGAGCACACAGGCATTATTTTAATATCACACATAATTCATCACTTTAGTACATGATCAACAGTCTCCGGGAAACATAAAACAGAGCAGAATGGAATGTTCTAATAAAATTGTGGGATCACCGTCCAGTTAATTTTGCCATGAGTCCATAATCCTTGAAATGATCGTCACATCTTTGGAATGACCTACTTTTCTTCTTACCCTTGCTCCCCTGTTATCCCTATTTTATTCACTTGGACAGCTATTTTACAATCTGAAAAATCAAAAGTGTATTTTATGCCTGCTGAAAATTAAGCTTTGCCATTTTTTAAAATATGAAATGGAAAACCATTTAAATTGTAGTAATATTTCACAATGTGTTTCATGTGTTTTGTGTCATTTTTTCCCAATAAAATATTTAAACATCTATCAGACGAATTTACTAAAAAATAAATAAAAATACAAATAATTCCTTCAGCACAATTGTTTAAAATAAGATTTGTAAGAGAATAAATGTTGAATTAAGAGTTTTTCCTTTTTTCTTGTTTAAAACCTAAATCTCACTAAATATGTTTTATTCTTAAAAAAAGAGAAAACTATTTATATTATTTTTCCCTCTTAGATTTTACTGAATGACATCTTTTTAGTGTATGCAATTTTACATCAAGTAAATGTATCTTTAAAAAAAAAAAAGCATTTCAATATTGAAAAATTACTCATTAAGAAAACATTTTTTGCCATTGCAAATTGGCTTGATAAACACTTACTTGTTTAGCTTTGGTTGTCTATGATTTGTAGGAATATTAGCTGACTTTTAATCATTCATAACCTCTTCATAAAGAATAAACAAAAACTACAAGCTAGGATGCTACATCTCCTGCCTCTTTAAAAGCAGATGAAGGAAAAGCGATATGGGATTCGGTGCCGTTTGTGATGCCCGTGAGCAAAAAACATTTTATAAATAACTAAGAGACACATGCTTGAGGCTCATTAAAATTAAACAAGCCCTCAAACTGAAAACATACGGCGTCAGAGGTATTAATAAAAACCAAACCCCAGGGTGAGAGGAGTCAATGCAGGGCATGAATGGCAACAGTCATATCAAACCCAGCATGGTAGACAGGCGACATATACCACCTGTGTGCATGTGAGTGTACATGCGTGCACCTGCTGTGAAGAAAGAGAAGAGCTGTGTGTGAGCGCTTGAAAAGACAAATATGATTATCGGTGATATGTAAATGACTGATTGGCAGTCTATGTGAAAATGTGTGTGTATTGACCCTCCCAAAATAGACACATAGGCACACACACAGGGCACACCCAGAAAACCAACACACAAATGACAAACAGTTAGAGCCGATTATAACCAACATTAGTGTCCAAAAGACAGATTTGAGTTAATAACTGTCATCTGCATAAAGTAGAATCAGGCAAGTTGCCTACACAGCATTTTGTGCTGCATTAAAGGAATAGTTCACCCACAAATGAAAATTTGCTGAAAATGTACTCACTTTGAGGCTTTCCAAGATGTAGATGAGTTTGTTTCTTCATCAGAATAGATTTGGAGAAATGTAGCATTACATCACTTGCTCACCAATGGATTATCTGCAGTGAATGGGTGCCGAGTCCAAACAGCTGATAAAAACATCACAATAATACACAAGTAATCCACACAACTCCAGTCCATCAATTAATGCATTGTGAAGTGAAAAGCTGTGTGTTTGTAATGATGTAATACTATATTTCTCTAAATTCACATGCTATGCAAGATGTGAGTCCTAGTGCACATTTGCATGTATTAGTATGAGATTAAGAGCCACTGATGAGTGAAGATCACTGATAGCTCTGTCAGAGCCTGTGTGTCAGTGTCAACAAACGAGTAAAAAAGCTTATCTGAGAGAGCCAGTGAGACTGCATGGGAATTGTACTCATAGAACTATATTACAGATGAAAAAAAGTGTGAATGCAAGCCAGATCCTTGCAAGGACTTGATTTAATTTATGCTGAAATTAACTATTTTTTTTCTGTGCCACTGTTTCACATGCTTTTCTTTACTTTGTTAATGTATGAATTCCTCAAAAGCAATCAAGTAGGCAAAGTCAAGATGTGTGTTTAATAAAATAGGCACATTTGCCAAGAAATATGTAAGCATGGCCTTGAAAATATTATAAAATGCTTGTGGAACTGTGGATATAGATACATAAAGCACTAAATATTTAAGTGGACATGACAATACACACTGCCATTCAAAAGTTTGGGGTCGGTAGAATTTTTTTGTTTTTGAAAGAAGTATCTTATGCTCATCAAGGCTGCATTTATTTGATCAAAAATACAGTAAAAAAGTAACCTTGTGAAATATTATTGCAATTTGAAATAACTGCTTTCTATTTTAATATATTGCGAGAGCTTTCTGACCCTCACTCAGCAACGCAACTACAACGTTCAAGACCCAGAAAGGTAGCAAGGACATTGTTAAAAGAGTCCATGTGACGTCAGTGGTTCAACTGTAATGTAATGTAGCAACGAGAATACCTTTTGTGCGTGAAGACGACAAAAATAACTTTATTCAACAATTTCTTCTCTTCTGTGTCAGTCTTCGACGTATGTTCACGAGATTACCACGTAAAAAGTTCTGACATAAAACGTCCATCTCTCTTAGTTCATCGTCTGTATATTCTGGTTTGAATAAGTAAGGCTGGACAAAAAAATTGCAAGTCAACATCTCTATCGAAATCTTCAGAGATGTTTACGAAGACTGTTTTATGTACAGTGTGCATCTTCCTCTGCTTGCAAACAAGGCTAAGCATCAAACGCATGCATCGTGATACTTTTGTGAACATGCATCGACTGACACGGAAGAGAAAAAAATTGTTGAATAAAGTGGTTATTTTTGTTTTCTTCGTGCACAAAAAGTATTCTCGTAGCTTCATAACATTACGATTGAACTACTGATGTCACATGGACTATTTTAACAATGTCCTTACTACCTTTCTTGGCCTTGAATGTGTCAGTTGCGCTGCTGTCTATGCAGGGTCAGAAAGCTCTCGGTTTTTCTAATTTTTTTTTGACAAAATAGTATAGAATTTTAATAATCAGCCATAACATAAAAATATTTATTTGACAGAATTTACTATTAGTGAATCTCTAACGTATACCGTGCTAAACCTTTCTGTCCGGTGTTGTGGTACACTGACTTCAGCTGTACAGGTGAGTGGCATGTCCCTAACTGACCTGGGAACAGTGGATGCCTGATATCATCACTGTGTTCAATTCACAGGGCTCCTGCTCAGCCAGCCGTTGCCGTGGCGATGTTGATGTAACATTCCTGTAGAAAAGTGCTGCTGAAAAGAGGAAGGTGTGTGTGCGTGAATGATCCAAAGGGAGGGCTGAAAGGTATTGAATCCTGAGGCAATGAGACAGGCGGACGGAGCACTCTGAGACAAAAGGAAAGAGGTGTATGTGTGTGCGTCTGAAGGAAAAAGAGAATAGACAGTGTCAGCGCTGGAGGCAGGAGAAGCTACATTTCAGATTCTACTTTAGATTTCAGCTGTAAAACACAATGAGATTTCATTAATAAGAAACCACACAGATATGTGAAATCAATGCATGTGTGACACATTTGGATCGGAGGGAATGTCATATAATAAAAATCAATATGTATTTTTTGCAAAAAAAAAATACAGTACTTAATACAAGAAAAAATGTTTCAGAGCAGCTTTACAGTATTAAGCAGCGAAGTAACATAATCAGTAATGCCAACTTCATCAAATATAAGACAAATCCAAATTTTGTTTTAAAGCAGCTCTAAAAAGACAATAGTGTCGTTATTCAGCCCCTGTCAGTTTCTAGCTCCACATGAAGCTATTTTAACACATTACATTGCTGTTGCAGATGAAAGCATTAATAGACATTAAAAAAGTGTCCATACAAATCAATATATTGTTTAACGTGTTAAGTTCATTATAATTGATCATAAGCCTATCACAGGCCTACAGCCCACAAAAATCCATTTTGCAATCGTGTTTGTCAATATGACAAAGGCTAACATGATCTTGTGTTTCTTCTACACTATTTTTGTTTTAATTGTTATTCTATATACAGCACATGTGTTTGGTCATTGTGTTGCATCTCGCTGTTTTTCAGTACCTTGCGCCACATTTTAAGAGGCCATGTCAAGATTTAAAGCAATATAAGATATAAAAATTAAACTAAGTAAAAAAAAAAACTAGAGGACATTTAATTATGCCCTATTTTAGTTAAAAGGAAACATTTGTTTACTTTTTACAAACATAGGGCATAATGTTGTTTTATTAATCCACAAGTAATCCACATGACTCCAATCCATCGATTAAAATCTTGTCAGTTGAAAAGCTGTGTTTTTTAAGAAACAAATCTATGATTAGGGCATTTTAACTTTAAACCATCGCTTCTGACCAAAATAACGCTTTCATTATAATAGATTATGGATAATTATGGATAGAGGACTCATATTTTAGCAGGAAGCATTTTGAAGTTAAAATGCCTTAATAATGGATTTGTTTTTTACAAACACAAAGCTTTTCACATCACAAGATGTCAATGTTGAGTGGATTACTTCTGGATTATTTTGATGTTTTTATCAGCTGTTTGGTCTCTCATTCTGACGGCACCCATTCACTGCAGAGGCCCATAGGTAATCTGCTAAATTTCTCCAAATCTGTTCTGATGAAGAAACAAACTCATTTATGTCTTGGATGACCTGAAGTTTTTTGGGTGAACTATTTCTTTAAAATGTAGCACGTTAATACTGGTTTGAATCTGGGATTTAAAAAAATGCTTGTCTACTACTTATTTTAGTAAATATGCAAAAACACTGCACAGTGCATGAGAAAATGTAACAGTAAAAAAACAAACAAAAAACAAGTATTTCTTATTTCTACATGTAAAAATTATCCTTTTATTGTTCCCGCTTCCTTCCCCCTTTCTTTCTCTCCAGCAGACCGTGAGGTGTGTGCTGCTAATACAGTAGTTTGGAGGTTTTTATGAGCAGCTGCACTTACTCCCAATATTTTCCGCTCAAAACGTTTCAAACCATGTCTCAAATTAACAGAAGCCTGGCCCTGTATACTGGGAGCACCACCTAAGGCCTATAATGAAAAACAGTTCCATCTGGTCAAACTAACAAGTCCTGCTCTATTGTGTAATAGCTTATTATACACTTGTTTTGAAAGGCTTATGGTCTATTTAATGACATTCTATTAACACAATTTTTGTATTCTCGGCCAAGGTCTTCTCAACACGCCATCCTGGCTAAAACCCATAAGGGCGGTAGAGCTTAATGCCATAACAACTCATGGGAAATAACCCCCACCTCGTCTTTTTTTCCGGTACCAATTTACCAAATCAGAACCCTCGCTGAGAAACAAACAAATAAATAAATAAGCAAAGAGTAAAAAGATGAGGTTTGTTTGTGCAGTCAGCGGCTAATAACTAACACTTTGTCCCTGCACGGCGGGCACTGATAGCACTGTGACTAGCAGACTATTACATCCGTGCTATTGCATCACTTCAAAAGATGAATCCCTGAGGATACATCACTGAGGAGATAAGATAATGTGCCTTTACGCATGCAAGAGGGAGGGAGAGAGAGAATGGGAGAGACCGAGATGATGTCATAGGTGTGCCTATATTTAGAGGGATTTGAGGCGAGGCATCACTGCTTGACTTTTAGCAAACATCAGCAGCTTTTGCTCAAACATGATGACACTCTTTCTCTCATTCACAGACATGTAATTGTGTCAATGACGGGACACAATTTTTCCTATTCAAAAACACATTGAAATGCAATTTACACATGCAATCACTTGAATACATATTTCTAATTTCTGAATGAAAACTGATATATTTTGGGGAGAATAAGGTAAGTGTCCATGATCCCTGCAGACCCCCATTACTTAAAATATCAGATCATTTGACCTTTTTATAACATGGTTAGCTCAGATTGCAAAATGTCAAGTGGTACACCTCAAAAAAAAATTAATTCATGATGTCTGAAAAAAATCTGGAAAAAAAAAAGATTAGGGTGTACATTCATATTCAACGTGTAAAAAAATGTTATTACTTTTTATTTGATGGTTACACCACATGACATTTTTAAAATAATTCATTTGAAACTTTTCTAGCTATTTTGATGGGAGCAATAAATAATAGGGTAAAAATGCAACCAAAATATAACATGAATATTTGATTGAACTCCTTACTGAACTGCAAATCCTGTATCCCAATTGGAACATCCTTAACAAAAGAATACACTGTAGTTTTTTTTAAATAATATAGAAAAATTAATTATAATTTGTAATACATTTTTTATTTCTTCTTATTATTTATTATAAATAATATTTGTTAAATAAATAGCATAGCAACATGCTAAAATCCACTCAGAATACTTTATCATAGCATTTGCCTTTTACGTTTTCTTTAGAAAATTTATGCATTTTATTTAAATTTTATAAACTGGTACTTCTAGCTTATTCAGTCCATATCCTGTGTCGCCCTATCAGATTCAGTGTCCAATATCTTCAGTTTCTAAACTGTATGGAGCATAATGAAACCTGTAAAGCTTCTGATTGGGTGGAACGCGTAATATGGTGTGTGCGGATCCTCTTTCACAAGTAAGCAAATACGCTGGCAAGGTTTACAGTGTCGCTAACATTTCCACGGTGTGTGACCGTGTGTCTTTCCAAACACCATCTGAGGCGGCATCACGTGCGAACGCACAGCAAACAGCAACCAAAGTGTTCCGACAGAGCGACTCCCATTTCACCTGACACGGTGAGCCATGGAAACATGACGTCAGATCATTGGTGCACAATGAGCTGCACAGGCACAAATTTGTGCGCATGTGGATTGGAAAGGAGGCTATGAGCTTTCAAGCCTTTATGAGTCACTTCTACGTGCAATTTTAAAGCTCGTTGTGGATGTTTGGAGAGAAATCTATGCATGCATGACAGGTTAAATTACTAGCCACACCCTTAAAGTCTACGCAAAGCATGCTGGGAAAAATATTTTGCAGGTTGGCATTGTCACTTGGGGCTTTGATGTCAGAGCGGCACACTCGGCCTGTCAATCAATTCTGCTGTAATAATACTCTTTATCGCTTTTTCTTGAGGCCAACATGGTATTTCTTTCATGGAAATCCATCTTTGGTAATGCATAAATGATGCTTCTGTGTATGTGTGCATGTTTTGAGGCAGTTTGCTCTATGTGGGTGTTTCTGTGATGGACTGAAAGACAGCAGAGTTCACACGTACGCTCATAAACATGAGTACACGCTTGCACTGAATATGCAATCATCATGTTGGAATGGGTATTTGTAATGAACTGACTGTCACTTAATTGGAAATTAATTGTTTTCCAGGTTTCTTTTAATAAAATCAGAACTGCATTTGCATTAGAGTAGCACCTCCATTCACAAATGCACATTAACAAACAATTAAATTGCTTTCAAATGAATACAAGATGGATGATTTTATTTCTCTTGTCTAATCAAATGTGGTTTAGAAATTATGATGCTCATATTTTTGTCAAGACCTATGAATTTTTTCAAAAATACATTTCACACAATGAACCACTTGAATACATGTATTAACATTAAGAATAATTTGAAAATAATTTGTATTTTTTCTGCATATATAATTTTTTATGTATTCTAAAGAAGTCTCCAAGAGGCAGCATTTATTTGATCAAAAATACAGTAAAAACAGTAACATTGTGAAATATTATTTCAATTTAAAATGACTGTTTTCTATTTGAATATATTGAAAAACATAATTAATTTCTGCGATTATTAATTTTCAGCATCATTACTCCAGTCTTCAGTGTCACATGATCCTTCAGAAATCATTCTAATATGCTAATATTATATAGTGTTCAAGAAACATTTATTATGATTATCAACAATGAAAACATTTTATAATTAATTATAATTATAATTAATTACTGCTTATTTATGAAATACTGATACCTTTTCATGTTTTTAATGAATAGAAAGTACAAAAACAGCATGTATTATTATATATAGCAATGTAAAAGTCATTTTACAGTCACTTTTGATCTATTTAATGAATCCTTGCTGAAGAATATATCAGGTTTTACATTGGACATCAAGTAGAGACAGCACCAAAATAGTTCATACAAAAAGTCATACAAAAGTCAACAACATTTTTGGGTTTCGACACACCATTTGAGAGCCACTGGACTACACCAGAAAGAGGTGATTCTGGGTTGAGATGCACTTTCCTCTCTTCAAGAAATAGCCCCTGTAAGAGGACTCTCTTCCTGTTGTGTTGCCATGGCATTTTGCAAAAAAGGATGAATTGGAGTGTTCCAAGAGGGCGTAAATAATTGATTGGCAAATGGCTTGATCAGCCCTCAGGTTGTACGGTGTACCCACTGCACGGTATAAATAACTCATCATGCCAATTATGCTACGTACACACACACACACACACACACACACACACACACACAACACACACAACACACACAGTATGACCATACACATAGTACAAAACACAAACATCTAAAATACACACATTTGACCTAATATATATATATATACTGTATATACACTTTTTATTTTCTCACACACTCACAGGCTGATGACGGCGTCTAATTTCTTCATATCGTCACGTCTCTCCACCTTGTGCTGGTTCTGACCCAGATGAGCAAATCTATAAACACACCGAGCAAAATAATTTGTATTTTTTCTGCATATATAATTTTTTATGTATTCTAAAGAAGTCTCCAAGAGGCAGCATTTATTTGATCAAAAATACAGTAAAAACAGTAACATTGTGAAATATTATTTCAATTTAAAATGACTGTTTTCTATTTGAATATATTGAAAAACATAATTAATTTCTGCGATTATTAATTTTCAGCATCATTACTCCAGTCTTCAGTGTCACATGATCCTTCAGAAATCATTCTAATATGCTAATATTATATAGTGTTCAAGAAACATTTATTATGATTATCAACAATGAAAACATTTTATAATTAATTATAATTATAATTAATTACTGCTTATTTATGAAATACTGATACCTTTTCATGTTTTTAATGAATAGAAAGTACAAAAACAGCATGTATTATTATATATAGCAATGTAAAAGTCATTTTACAGTCACTTTTGATCTATTTAATGAATCCTTGCTGAAGAATATATCAGGTTTTACATTGGACATCAAGTAGAGACAGCACCAAAATAGTTCATACAAAAAGTCATACAAAAGTCAACAACATTTTTGGGTTTCGACACACCATTTGAGAGCCACTGGACTACACCAGAAAGAGGTGATTCTGGGTTGAGATGCACTTTCCTCTCTTCAAGAAATAGCCCCTGTAAGAGGACTCTCTTCCTGTTGTGTTGCCATGGCATTTTGCAAAAAAGGATGAATTGGAGTGTTCCAAGAGGGCGTAAATAATTGATTGGCAAATGGCTTGATCAGCCCTCAGGTTGTACGGTGTACCCACTGCACGGTATAAATAACTCATCATGCCAATTATGCTACGTACACACACACACACACACACACACACACACACACACAACACACACAACACACACACACACACACACACATTGAAGCCCAGGTCAGCTACTGTAAATACACCTGAGCTGAAATCATCCAACATATTCCACATGACAGTCCATGTGAACTGTTGAAGAGGAATGTTGCAAACAGAACAGCATTTGGGACTGGACTGATTATTGTTTACAGGGTGAAATGATGCTGTTATTGACCATCGAGCCATTCTTGAGGAAAGTAATGGGAGACAACTGTCCAGTCAAGTCAGATTATTACGGGACGCTGGGTGCTTTTACATTTGCCTACTGTGCAAAATCGTTATGACCCTGGAAAAATGTTTGAGAACCAAAACACAGAATGGAGACATAATAGGTGGCACCTGTTCACTAAAGACAATATGTACGCCTTAAATAAAAAGCGCTATAATTATTTTTCATAACATAAGGCATATTTCATATTTACCTCAAATGAAAACAAACCATTTCACATCACACAGCTTTTAGAAAATGCTTAAAAATTTGAACTTTGTAAACAGAAAACCTACACACACAGGAAAAAGAGTACATATTCAATATATCTTTAAGAAATAGTTTTTTTCCCTTATCCTATTTCCAATATTTGATTAAGTGTACACTTCACTATTATGTTCAATTTATAAATAAAACAAATTAAAAAATTTGAGTAAGAAGAAAAATTTTTCTTAAGCAGTACATAACGTAATCCATCTATCTATCTATCTATCTATCTATCTATCTATCTATCTATCTATCTATCTATCTAGATAGTGCAAACCAAAATGATGAACATGGATCAAGAAAAATTTACCTTAAATACTTAAAAGTAATAAGGCAAAATACTTATTAAAAAATTTATTTGCAGTACAAACCAAATTGATGAACGTGGATAATGTGACAGTGATGGGGGAGTAATGTGAGGTGACACTGCAGTGACATGTCAGCTGTCAGATCCTCTTGACTGACACTTACCAACAGGCATATCATTCACACCAGTACAGGCCACAGCTTGACATACTAGGTTTGAAGGCCAAAGGTGACAAAAATACGGTAAGCAATGTTCCTTTTCTCTCTCTGTCTAGGTGCTAACTGCTTTCTCATTGACATTAAACAGATTTGACAGTAGATTTGCTTTGGTATGAAGGAAACAAGTCAGAAGGCTGTTTTATATTTTGGAAAACACCTCCAGGTTCATTTTCTTATGCTGTTTTAAAACCACAAGAAACCATTGCATATGGCAGGGTGATTTTTCACAATAAACTTGCAATTATTTCACAGTCATATAGAAATCATTATAGCAAAAACAGATTTAAGGCACATTCACACCAAAGACAATGACAATAGATAACTATAAAGTTTTAAGTTTTTAGAATGATTTTTTCCAGCTAATGAAAAATAAAAACATTGACAGCCAATCAGAATTCATCCGACTTTAGCATTTAAAGCGGTAGTTGACAAAACGCCCATGCAATCTTCTAATAAACAAAACGATGTTGTGTGTTGGTGTGGACATTGATATAATTATCATTATAGTTATCGTTGTAGTTATCATTCTCGGTTAGAGTTGGTAAGTTAAATTAATTTCAGTGAATCATGAATCGATTCAGAACTGATTCAGTGATTGGTTTGTTTGTTAACTAATAATTTTAGTAATTATGCACTACTATTACTATTATAATAACAACACATAAATACTATAATATTCATTAATTTAATACTTTTAATTAGTTTTTATTTGTATATTTTCAGTCTTGATTTTATTTTAAGTTTAAGTCATTTTGTTTTTTTCAGCTTCATTTTTAAATTTCTAGTTCTATTTAGATTTAATTTATTTTTAAATTAATTTAGTTTTACTAACCTTAGTACTAAACCTATTTTATTTCAGTTACCGTTTAAATTTAGTTTTTTTTTTTATTATTTTTAAGCTTTTCATCTAATATTTATATTTTATTTCAGATTTATCTTAATTAACAAAAACATTTTAAAATGGAAACTTCACACTGGACTTCTGCAAACATGGTTTCTGTGCCTCTCCACTCTTCCTCCAGACTCTGGGAACTTGATTTCCAAATGAAATGCAAAATTTACTTTCATCTGAAAAGAGGATTTTGGACCACTGAGCAACAGTCCAGTTCTTTTTCTCCAGTTGTTATTATATGCCATTTTTACTTTATTTCACTTCAGATATCAATGGCTATTTGGACAAAATTGGGCAATTTTGCTCATTTCACAGCAAAAATACTTTCAAAGCAAATTCATAAATATTTGAATACATATGTCAAAAAGCTGAAATTTCCATCCACAAATAACATTCCTAAATTCACACACATCAAGACATACAACATACTTTCGTCTAAACTTCGTTTTACCCAATCGTATTTATAGTCCTTTCTGAATAAATGCAGGGTGCATTGGAGCTTGGCTGGTTCCCTGGCAGACTTGAGAGACTGTCTGATAGCTTGGCTATACATAGACCACAGCGACTCCCCTCATAATGTTAGATTTGTATTCCACTCCATTTATCAATGTAACACTTAATACTTGAAGCAGGACTTGAAATGAACCGTGTACTTCATCTTGCCATATCTGACCAGAGCCCTTAGTAAATGTCAGCAAGCGTTCTGCGGGCAGATAAAACCTCCGGTCAGCTTCGGGTTTGTGCACTCCAGTGGCTTTGGCGCTTATGCTAATGTGGGAGGTTGATTTGGAGTCTGTTAAAAACTTGAACTGCCTCCATGTAAATATATGAATAAGTGGCAGTTTGATTGTGTGTGGCAGCAACTGCTTTGGCAGAGATGAGAAAGCCATTACGCAGATTCTCTCTCCTACTGCACAGTGGAAGGGTCAAACAGAGGTTCAGGGACGTACTTATCACTGCCATCTTGATTTGTCATTACAAGTGAGTGTCTGTGGTAAATCATGCCAGCTAAAGTGGCTTACAACTTGACAAGAGCATCTAGAAACGATCAACAGAAATGCAGCCTACAGAACGAGTTGTAAAATACAGACGGTTATCCGAACAAAAACAGCTGCACATGAATATAAATGTTACTCTCTGGACTGCCAGATGTGCAAATGCAAGCAAATACACATTATTTAGAGTTTAAAAATGGAAGATTGGTGCTAAATTCAACAGCATTTGTAATAAACCTGATAACTTTCTTGTTAGGTTAAAGCAGTTTGATATGCTAATATATGTGTTAATAAACTGTATTCCTGAATTGCACTTAATAAATATGAATGCAAAACAACTACAAAAATTTAAATCTATCATAGCATTTCTGCTGTTTATGAAGTCAAACAACCAAGTCCAAATAACCCAGCTGTTGTGAATTGGTTTTTCATATGAAGATGATTAATTATCAACTCATAAACAATCATAAATAATTCATAATACTCAAGATAATCTGCAGATGGGAAACGAAAAGGTTTTGTTTTTCTGTGCCCAGTGGTGTGTTGAAACAAATAAAAAACCCTTCTTATGTAAACAGACATTAATAATAGTCTAATGGGCAGAATGAAATGAGTTTTCTTATGGCAGTTACATTAATGTCCCTTTAAACAAGACATCAATCTCAGGGGCTGGTTGTCCAGTCAAATGTTATTGGTGTTTTTTTTTCATTTCAGTTTTATAAATGACCCCAGGTGTATTGGGAAGAGATGAATAAATCAGAGAGACAGATTGCCTAGAGAAGAAATATGCCATAAATAGCCATGCAAGTGTAAGAATAATTACACAACTGCAACTGTTGGTGACCTCATTACAGAGCCTGCAGGGTAAATATGCCACAGCCATCAGCATCTACTGCATAAAACATTACTATTCAACATGACCACAATCATGAGGTTGGTGACCAAACTTCCTAATAAGAGAGAGTATCGTAAATGAAATTATATATCAAACCCTGCTAAATGCAGCTGTCGAGTATGTAGGCAGTAAACCTGCACCTGAATGCAAAACACGACTCCTTGCAGGTCTAGTGCAGAATCTGAAAATTTTATTTTCCATATGTATAATAAATACAATATTTATATGTATTATTCATTTTGTCAAAATTCTTTTTGGACTTTTCATATATACAGTCAAACACCTTCAACATTTCTCACATTATCACAGTTTATTTGCAATAGTTTAGAAAATGGTAATAAAATATGACACGAACTCAGAGTTAAACTGTGTCAGAACAAATTAATCTTGATAATGTCAGATAACTTTGATAGAAAGGTATGTAATGGATTACAATCAACCAAAAATTATTCAGCTGTTAAATTTAAGTACACAATTAGATAATACCAATTTAGGTCAACCAATTACCAAGCAATGCTTAATTTTATTTAGTCTGTGGTGTAAAAAGATTGTATTATCAATTAAAGAAAAAACACTTAAGCAAAACATGCTCAGGTCAAAGTGTCTATTTTGATCCCAAATTTTACTGGTAGTCCACTGTATGAAGATTTTTTGGGTATGTCACAGTTTACTTATTTTGCTATCCTCACTACATTTATGAACTATAGTGCACTGCACCCACTAGTAAAAATAAAAAATTATATCTGGTGGTGTCTGAATAATTTTTCTATATTCTGAATAATGGTTTGACTGTATATCAGTCTGTATATCAGACTGTATATCTTTTGGTTTTATATAATATTGTGTATTATAATATTGTTTATTATATGTATTATTGTAATATTGTGTATCACAATATTGTGTATTATTTTTCCAATTTAAAATAACTTTTCTATTTGAATATATTTTAAAATGCAATTTATTTCTTTGTTGGCAAAGCTGAATTTTCAGCAGCCATTACTCCAGTCTTCAGTGTCACATGATCTTTCAGAAATCATTCTGATATGCTGTTTGCTGCTCAAAAACCACTTATTAATACCAATGCTGAAAACAGTTATGTAAAAAAATTTCAGGATTCTTTCATGAATAGAAAGTTCAAAAGAACGGCATCTATCTGCTAGTAATAATAAATAATTATATATATATGTATGTATGTATGTATATATGTATGTGTGAGTGTTTATGTGTGTATGCATTCTCTCTCTCTCTCTCTCTCTCTATATATATTCATATTCATACCACACACGAAAAAGAGAGCAAAATTACTGCTGTACTGAACATCATCAGACTATAAAGACAGTCAAGATGTGTCAAAGTGATATAGTAAATGCTTGTTCATGTATGACTTCCTTCTCCCCACCCCCCACCCCCCACTAACACACACTGTCCTCCGGTGCTGTTCAGTCCAGAGCAGAGCGGTGTGTGCTTGTGGCATCATCACAGGAGAGCAGAGCAGAGCGGATGACATAACTTAAGCCTGCTTTACTCTGCACCCGGAATCAGCACACAGCTGCAATTCCCTGTATTTCAGATTACGCTACGTCATCATTTTAAACTCCCTCTCTTACACACGCATGCACACATAAGTGCAGACAGACATACGACATGCACACGAGTATTGCGGTGACATCACTGCATTTCTGCCATTCCTCCAAACACATGTGGGCAAACATATGAACAATGACATCATGGTTTTCACCACTGGCCTGGTTTTCACACAGAAAAAAACCCTGCTTACAACCACAAAGAAGTCAGAATGTTCCATCATTACTACACACAGAAACCGCAGAGCAGTCGAAAGAAACACACAGCCAAAACCAGGGGAACTGCCAAAGACAGAAACAAACATTGAAAGATAGAAATAGATTTTGTTTCTGAGTGGTGAAATATACATTTATTTATAAATTCTTAATTTTTCTTTATTTAAATATAAATTATTTTTTTTATTGTTTATTTATTGTAGAACAAAGCCAGCATACATGGCTTACAATAACTATATACAAGCCAAGGTTTGCATTAAAAGAAAGAAGGAAAAAAGAAAAGAAAAAAAAAAACTCGGGTGACCAACTATTTATCTTTCAGTATATTTTAGTCTATCTAGTTATTATATATGAAAGTTTCTCAATAAATTCTGACCATGCCTTAATTGCTCTAGGTTTAGCTCTGTTAATTCTTGCTGTTGAACGCTCTAACAGTGCAATATTTTTTAGTTCTATAAGCCACATTTTGTCAGCCGGGAATGTGGGTTCATACCAAATTTAAAAAATTACCTTCTTGGCTGCAGTTAGTGCGGTGTGAAATATTCTACGTTGGTAAACATTCAAATTAAGATCATAATCATCATTCAGCAAACAAATATTGGGATGTTTAGGAATAAACCTATCACAAAGTTCTGAGACCATTAGAAAAACCTTATCCCAAAATGTACTGATAAGTGGACAGTTAAAGAACATGTGCATATATATACTGTAGGTCCCCACAGTATTTGAATTACACAATGTACATAAAGGAGTAGGCAAGCGCTTCATTCTGTGTAACACATACGGGGTTGCATAGGCCTTGTGAATCAGTTTAAAGTGTATAAGTTGATGGGCAGGATTCTTGGATATCGCAGGAATACTTTCCCATATCCAGTCCTAGTTAGGTTTATAGGGGGCCAGTTCCTTTTCCCATATTGTAGTGATGGGAAGTGCACCGGAGCCATGGTTAAGCAATTTGTTATAAATAAATGCACAGTCCATAGAAAAATTAACACAGTCCATCAGTGGATAAGCGTCCAGGTTACAGTTTCACGGTACTCCATATGCACGCATTGCACTTATCAACCTTAAATACAGAAAGTAGGAATGTCCAGGAAGATTGTAACATTCTTTCAAATCCTGAAAGGACCTATAGGCCCTGATTATTAAAAATATTTTAAGACATTGAGAAATATATGTAGAAATGTTAGACAAATACAATAAAATATCACCAGCAAAAAGAGAAATGTGGTGTTTAAAGTTTTCTATAGTAATAGGGGAAATTATATGATCCTGACGAATTGCTTGTGCCAGAGGCTCTAACGAGAGGGCAAACAGCAATGGTGACAATGGGCAGCCCTGTCTAAACTGACCAAAGATACGTCCACTCAACCCGATCAAAGGCTTTCTCTGCGTCTAGCGAGAGAATAGCATGTTGATCGTCAGTCGGATTGGGCATGTCTATAATATTCAAAAGACGTCAGACATTATCCATAGCACAGCGTCCCTTAAAATATAAATTCTTTAATATTTTAGGGATTATAAAGTGAATTATATTGTTTAAATATTTAATTTGTTTTCTTTTCTTTTTTTTACTTTTACTTTTACAGTGTAAAACAATTAAATATTAACCAAAATAATACACAAATAAGCTATTAATGAAAACTGTAGTACAAGATCTTCTGTTTTTATTCATTTAACATCAACAGTATTTAACATTTTGCATTTTATTTAATAATAATAATAATAAAAACAATAATAGTAATCATCATCATAATTTTATTTTATTTTTTATTTTTTTGCAGCATAAAACATTGTAATATTACCCAAAATAATGCACATATAAGATATTAATAAAAATGTAAAATATCCCATATTTTCATTCATTTTACATCAACATAATTTTGCAATTAATAATAATAATAAACAAGTAATAATCTTTTATAGCCTTAAACACTGCAATATTACCTAAAATAATGCACTAACAAAATACTAATAAAAACCAAATGGTTGCATTCCAGTAAACAAACATGCATTATTCACACTATTGGATTAAATTATGATAAAAGGGTTTCGCAGCTATAAATCTCTTGCAGATCTCTTCCTGTTTTAGCTTTCCAAGCAATCATCTCTCTTACATGACAGATACAACATGTGTGAGTTGTGAGGCTGTGAGACACCGTGGAAGAATTTGCCCAGCAGTTCTCCACGGTGAAGAAGCAGACGGAGGCCATCAAACACATCCTGCCTCGGTGTGGGTTAGGTCCTGCTCCTGCACCCCCGAGTCAGCAGACCCCGTCTGCTCGTCGTCGGGGACAGCCCCTTGCGAGGACTGCTGAGGTCAGTCAAGCCTGACCAACGGCCCACCACTCGCAGGAAGGTGGCACCGCCAGCTCGTTATCAAGGCACCAGGAACCCTCGCAAGGCTTCAAAGCGTTCCTGAGATGGGCAACATAGGGAGGAGGGACCATCTGGCCAGCCTGGATCCACTTCCATTGGGGGGACGGGAGGTGGATTCAGCTCCACCACGGCTGTCTGCCACCTGGCACATAGCCACCACCTGGTAAATAAAAAAGCAATTTCCTTCTTCTCTGGGTCACACACACAGCGTTTTTGGCCCTCCCATTTGCGACGGCCAGATGCTGAAACCATGCATCAGAACCTGTTTGGACACAGACACTCTGTCTCCTCACGTTCAGATGCAAAGGGTCTATCACTCAGCCCACACGACGCATGCTGGCGAACTCATGTTCTCTCATCTGTCGGTGGCACATGTGACACACCCTGCGGACAAGGCGCGGTGTGTTTTACAGGACGTTTCACCTCCTACCACAGCGCCTTCCACTCCGCTCAGCCACAGGAACCCTGCCCAAGGTACGTCGAACATGGTTCCTTTGAGACCATTGGCAGGGTATCTGGATGCTTGGTTAAGCCTCTCCAATCCCTCCCGATGGCTCCTCAGAACCATTCGGTTTGGCTATGCGATTCAGTTAGCCAGGGGCCCGCCCAAATTCAGGGGCATTCTGTTTACCTCAGTACGAGGTGAGAATGCGGCTGTTCTTTAGGCGGAGGTTGCAACCCAACTCGAGAAGGGTGCAATCGAGCCTGTCCCCCTGGCCGAAATGAAGAAGAGGTTTTACAGCCCGTACTTCATTGTACCCAAGAAGGGCGGGGGGCTCAGACCAATCCTGGATTTGAGGACTCTGAACCGGGCCCTTCACAAGCTTCCGTTCAGAATGTTAACCCTCAAGCACATATTAACATGTGTCAGAGATCAGGATTGGTTTGTGGCAATAGACCTGAAGGACGCGTACGTTCATACCTCAATCCTACCAAGGCACAGGCCGTTTCTTCAGTTTGCCTTCAAAGGACGGGCATATCAGTACAAAGTTCTTCCCTTCGGGCTGTCCGTCTCCTCGTGTTAGGCGGAACTAATGCGCAAACAACAATCTCATTGGCTGGTGCTTACCTATTATCGTCCCTGTTTTGATTTCAGCCAATCAGTTCAAGCAAACGCACACAACCTGATTAATATTCATGAATCCAGTAGCTCATTAATCCTTAGTCTTCACAAGCTTCCGTTAACCCTCAAGCACATATTAACATGTGTCAGAGATCAGGATTGGTTTGTGGCAATAGACCTGAAGGATGCGTACTTTCATGTCTCAATCCTACCAAGGCACAGGCTGTTTCTTTGGTTTGCCTTCGAAGGACGGGCATATCAGTACAAAGTTCTTCCCTTCGGGCTGTCCGTCTCCTCGTGTCTTTACGAAGATCGCGGAGGCTGCCCTTACCCCTCTCAGGGAAGTGGGCATTCGCATTCTCAATTACCTCGACGACTGGCTGATCCTAGCTCACTCGCAAAAATTGGTTTGCGCACACAGGGACATGGTCCTTGACCACCTAGCCTGATTGGGACTTCGGGTCAACTGGGAAAACTCTCCCCTGTGCAAAATATATATTTTCTCTGTGTAGAATTGGACTCGGTTATGATGACTGCACGCCTCTCTTAAGATCGTGCTCAGTCGGTGCTGAAATGCTTGAGGGCTCTCAAGCAGAGAACAGCGGGCCCTCTCAAAAACTTTCAGAGGCTCCTGGGGCATATGGCACCCTCAGCTGCGTTCACGCCGCTGGGACTGATGCATATGAGACAGCTTCAGCACTGGCTTCGTACCAGAGTCCCGAGATGGGCATGGCGTCACGGCTCACACCGTGTGAACATCACACCATTGTGCACATATGCGCTTCACTCTGGGCGACTAAATGATGTCTAATATTAGCCAATGGCTAATAAATTCTCAGATCTCAGATTTTAGTGTGTGAGTTGGAGGCTGAGTATATGATTAGCACAGATATATTTTCACTCACAGAACACTCTGCCTGAGCGCTTCAGAGTTTCACTCTCCGTCAAGCGATCTGTCATATTTTTCAGTTCATTTGAATGGATACGCAGCGCACCTGTGTTTGTGTATTTGGCGTAACGTAAACTCTAGTGGGAAGGCGCACGACTCGCCGTCGCTTTCTCTCACGCGCGCAAAGAGCGAGAGTCTTACATAACATGCAGAATTGATGAGCTACATGTAAACGATATACTTTGTTGTATTTTCCTGTAAAAATAACAGAGTTCCTTTGGAATTCTTCAGCTTTTAAGAACTGCTGGGTTTTCCTGTAGTAGGCGGAACTAATGCGCAAACAACAATCTCATTGGCTGGTGCTTACCTATTATCGTCCCTGTTTTGATTTCAGCCAATCAGTTCAAGCAAACGCACACAACCTGATTAATATTCATGAATCCAGTAGCTCATTAATCCTTAGTGCGTTTTTATATTGTTCTTATTAGTAGAATTCGTATAATAATAATAATAATAATATCTTACAGGAACACTGAATGACCAAAAAAGGCACCAGCACCAGTCCTAAGTTCATGGTTACCAAGTCTTAATTCTAATTACTAAACTTCTATTATTAAATAATACTTGATTATCATATTATAATGCTTGACTGACTGATATTAAGAGTGTACTTTCAGATATTTAAAAAGCTGTACCATTTTACAAACATTATATATGTTTGTAAAATGGCATAACTTTATATATATATATATATA
>NW_015557081.1:1050629-1051579 GCF_001515605.1 Sinocyclocheilus anshuiensis
CTGACTGATATTAAGAGTGTACTTTCAGATATTTAAAAAGCTGTACCATTTTACAAACATTATATATGTTTGTAAAATGGCATAACTTTTTATATATATATATATATATATATATTAGTATTTCAGTCTGGCGAGTAAACAAAAAAATATACTAGCCAATGGCGATTCAATTGCCAAGGTGTCCGTTGAGGGTTGATTGTTGTTACAACAGATGCTTCCAAGACAGGCTGGGGCACGTTGTGCAACGGGCATGCAGCATCAGGGTTCTGGACAGGACCTCGGCTGCATTGGCATATAAATTGCCTGGAGTTGTTGACAGTGCTTTTGGCCTTGAGGAGGTTTCGACCCTGGATCCAAGGCAATCATGTGTTGATCCGGATGAATAACTCTACCTCGATGACTGGCTGATCCGAGCTCACTCGCGAGAATTGGTTTGCGCACACAGGGACATGGTCTTCGACCACCTAGCCTGATTGGGACTTTGGGTCAACTGGGAAAAGAGCAAACTCTCCCCTGTGCAGAGTATTTCTTTTCTCGGCGTAGAATTGGACTTGGTTACGATGACTGCACGCCTCTCTTAAGATCGTGCTCAGTCGGTGCTGAAATGCTTGAGGGCTCTCAAGCAGAGAACAGCGGGCCCTCTCAAAAACTTTCAGAGGCTCCTGGGGCATATGGCACCCTCAGCTGCGTTCACGCCGCTGGGACTGATGCATATGAGACAGCTTCAGCACTGGCTTCGTACCAGAGTCCCGAGATGGGCATGGCGTCACGGCTCACACCGTGTGAACATCACACCATTGTGTCGCCGTACCTTCAGTCCTTGGGAGGACATCTCTTTTCTACAGGCAGGAGTGCCCTTAGAATAGGTGTCCAGATGCATTGTCAACCCTCTACATTGCGAGTAAATCACTCACATATGCGACTAAATCTTCACTCTGGGCGACTAAATG
>NW_015557081.1:1051782-1062757 GCF_001515605.1 Sinocyclocheilus anshuiensis
ACAGGCTCTCGGCTGCATTGGCATATAAATTGCCTGGAGTTGTTGACAGTGCTTTTGGCCTTGAGGAGGTTTCGACCCTTGATCCAAGGCAAGCACATGTTGGTCCGGACAGACAACACAGCGACGGTTGCATACATCAACCATCAGGGTGGTGTTCGCTCCCATCGCATGTCACAGCTCGCCCGCCATCTCTTACTTTGGAGCCAGCACAGACTCAGGTCTCTGCATGCCACTCATATCCCGGGCGACCTCAATCGTGTAGCGGATCTCCTTTCGTGACAGGTCTCGCTCAGGGCCGAGTGGAGGCTTCACCCCCAAATGGTTCAGCTGATTTGGAGTCGGTTCGGCCAGGCACAGGTGGACCTGTTTGCTTCATCGGAATTGACCCATTGCCGGCTCCCCTCAGCACGGATGCACTGGCTCACAGCTGGCCCAGGGGCCTACTCAAGTATGCATTTCCCACAGTGAGCCTCATTGTTGTGTCGCCGTACCTTCAGTCCTTGGGAGGACATCTCTTTTCTACAGGCAGGAGTGCCCTTAGAATAGGTGTCCAGATGCATTGTCAACCCTCTACATTGCGAGTAAATCACTCACATATGCGACTAAATCTTCGCTTGGTCTTGCTCAGGGGAGGCTTCACCCCCAAATGGTTCAGCTGATTTGGAGTCGGTTCGGCCAGGCACAGGTGGACCTGTTTGCTTCATCGGAATTGACCCATTGCCGGCTCCCCTCAGCACGGATGCACTGGCTCACAGCTGGCCCAGGGGCCTACTCAAGTATGCATTTCCCACAGTGAGCCTCATTGCACAGACAATGTGCAAAGTCAGGGAAGACAGAGAACAGCTCCTGCTTGTGGCCCCTTATTGGCCCAACAGGACTTGGTTCTCGGAGCTCGTGCTCATGTCATCAGTTCCTCCCTGGCGAATTCCCCTGAGGAAGGACCTTCATGTTTGGTTCCTGGACGCGACCAGGAGGAACTCAGAGCTTCAGAGTTTCACTCTCCGTCAAGCGATCTGTCATATTTTTCAGTTCATTTGAATGGATACGCAGCGCACCTGTGTTTGTGTATTTGGCGTAACGTAAACTCTAGTGGGACATGAAGGACCTCCTTTCTCAGGTGAAGGGCACAATTTGGCATCTGCGCCTGGATCTCTGGAACCTTCATGTTTGGTCCCTGGATGCGACCAGGAGGAACTCAGAGACCTTTCACCAGCAGTAATTAATACCATTACTCAGGCCAGAGCCCCCTCAACGAGGTGGCTGTACGACCTGAAGTGGTGCGTTTTCGTGAATTGGTCCCCAGGGGAAGGACCCTCGGAGATGTGGCATCGGATCTGTGCTCTCCTTCCTCCAAGGAGGCCTGGACAGGCACCTGTCTGCTTCTACACTTTAGGTGGCCACGATTGCGGCTAACCACGACACCGTGGGAGGCAGATCGGTGGGGAAGCACGATTTGGTTATTAGGTTCCTCAGAGGTGCCCGAAGGTTGAACCCTCCGAGGCCACGTCTCATTCCCTCTGGGGATCTCACTGTGGTCTTGCAGGCCTTAGAGAGAGATCTGTTTGAGCCTCTTCAGTCAGTTGAGTTCAGTGCCCTCTTCATGAAGACGGCCCTCCTGACTGCGCTCACTTCTGTCAAGAGGGTGGGGGATCTCCAAGCCCTCTCCGTTAACGAATCATGCCTGGAGTTCGGGCTGGCAGACTCTCACGTTGTCCTGAGACCTCGGCCTGGATATGTGCCCAAGGTTCCCACCACTCCTTTCAGGGACCAGCTGGTAACATTGCAAGCTATCCCCTTCCAAGAAGGGAACCCCGACCTGTCTCTGTTGTGCCCAGTGCGAGCCCTACGCACATACCTAGATCGCACTCAGAGTTTCAGATGTTCTGAAAAGCTCTTTATCTGCTTTGGAGTACAGCAGAAGGGGAATGCTGTCTCCAGACAAAGGATCTCCCACTGGATTGTGGATGCGATCCTAACGGCCTATCAGGCCAGAGGCCTACCTTGCCCACTGGGAGTGATGGCTCACTTTACCAAGGGCATGGCTGCATCAGCAGCCCTGGCGAACAGGGCCTCTCTAGCAGATATCTGTAGAGCTGCAGGTTGGGCTACACCTAATATAGATATATACATTTTATAATCAACGAATGGAACCAGTTTTTGCTAGAGTTCTGAACGTCAGTTCTTTGACTCAGGAGACTAGCAGGGTGTAGAGTTTGCTACCAGCGTTACTCCCCCCAAGGTAATTATGCGCTTATTCAGTCCAGCTCAGGTTCCTTTCATGAACTCTGGACAACCCTTCCATCACATTAGCACTTTTTCATAGAAGATCGACGGAGGAACTTGCTATTAGAACTCATTACGAGGTAGGTTCCCTCGAGTGAACTCTTGTATTGGGTTAGTGCTCCACATGTAGTGGCTCCTCTTGAGGCCCTATGTGTGTATTCTCCACTGTATTGCCCCTGAGGCTCAGTGTTCCCCTTGACAGACATTCTGTCGATAGGTTCTGGGTTTTGGTAGATCTCCCCTTACGCGGAGCCGCTCCACATTTAGTGGCTCCTTTTGAGGCCCCATGTGTGTATTCTCCACTGTATTGCCCCTGAGGCTCAGTGTTCCCCCTAGACAGACATTCTGTCGATAGGTTCTGGGTTTTGGTAGATCTCCCCTTATGCTGAGCCCACCCCAGTACTTCCCTATGTGGTACTTCCTCTGTAAGTCCATAGGTGGAGCTTCACATGTTACCTCCTCATCGGGTAGGATGTGATCTCTATAGTGCCTTTTTCCCTAGGGGGAATAGTCACTGTCCCAACGTTACTACCAAGACTTTTCAGCTGTTATATTATGGTGAGTATTACTATAGGTAAAGGCTCCAGCTGAGGGGACCTCTGCCTCTATAGCGGCTCTCCCGGATGTTGGAGAGTGAGGTCTTAAGTCTTGGGCGTTGGAAGGTTACATTTGGTTGTGGCACGCTGGCTTGTCAACATCTGCGCCCCCGTGGACTCGTGACGCAGTTCGGCAGTTGTGGCATTTAGTATAGGGAACCCTAGTGTTGTACACTCGACACAATGTCGGAGTGAACGACAGAAAGGGAACGTCTCAGTTACGAATGGTAACCCTTGTTCCCTGGTGGAGGGAACGGAGACGTTGTGTCCTTCATGCCACAACTCCAAATTGCCTCTGAGTTACCAAGACTTTTCAGCTGTTATATTATGGTGAGTATTCCTATGGGAAAAGGCTCCGGCTGAGGGGACCTCTGCTTCTATGGCGGCTCTCCCGGATGTTGGAGAGTGAGGTCTTAAGTCTTGGGCATTGGAAGGGTACGAGGTGGAGAGGTGCATTTGGTTGTGACCGTTACCTCCATCAGGGAACGAGGGTTACCATACGTAACTGAGACGGTTTTAGCACTATGGAGATACATTGGAAGATCCGAAGCTTGCATCGTTTATATGGGGTTTTTGCTTGAAAAATTATTCCAACTGATTCCAGGTATCCTGAAAGGATGGGCAATGGAATTTATTTTATTCTATTTCCTAAACCCAAACAAAATGGAGCAAAATGTCCCTAAGCATTCACCCCCAATCCCAATGAAGACAAAAACGTTCATTTTCTGGTTGTCATACTCTCATTAAGTTTACAATTTTCATCTGCTCAGGCAGAACATTAATATCATCTTGTGCTTCAGCAAGGTATCTCTGGCTAAAACTAGCTAACGTTAAAGTTAGTGAGTCCATGCTAATGTACAAACCTAAATGGCGGACTGTTCTTACGTCTTGGACATTGTAGGGCAAAAACACATAAACAAAGGTCTACATTTCACTGTCTCTTCATATTAAACTAGTTAAATGTAAATTAATTTAATCGTACCCTGCGATACATGAACAGTGTTGATCCGGGATGTTGTCATCCGCGATCGTGAAGAACGTAACATGAGACTTCTCCCGCTTGCATTGTGATCTGTAAACTCTCGCTTCTAAATTAATGCCCACAATATTTATTTTTAAAATCTTTTATATATCCCTCCATGGCATATTTAAGTCCCACTTGAATGGTGGTCCTTCGGTGTCCAAAATTTATCAAAAAGATATAGGGACAAGGTTTTCACACTGACAGCTGTCATTGTAAGACAGTTAGCAACTGTTTGTCTGAGTTCGCAACAGAAACTAAGGGGGGAGGGGCTTACCGATAGGTCAATTGCGCTGTGCAGCGGCACATGACATCAGACATATGCGGCCATGCATGAGAAAAAATTTGTGGCCACACAGAAAACAGTATATGGGGCCTTCAAGAGCATTGGAAACTCTGACACGCTACATCACTCACAAGAGCAGCTCATTCTGACATTGACAAGGAGAGATAGTGAACTGATTACAAAACAATGAGGGGAAAAACAGATGCACGCAGCTCCCTCTACATTCAGAGAAATCTCTGATCGTCTGGAGCAATCTTCAAAAGGCTGGGAGCAATTCACAGAAGGATTGTATCAATTTTCCACATGTGAAAGAGAGAGCTTTTTACTATTCACAGCGTGACAGCGTGACAGCTCACAGACCCCTGGGAAAAGCAGTCACACCTGCATGGAGAAAGGAGAAAAAAGAGGGAGAGAGAGTGTGTAAAATACAGGAATAAACACCTAAACTAGGCATAGAGTTTTTTAGAGGTGGAAAACAAATGGACCAAAGCAGTATAGACACACAGAGGATTACAAACACACTCAGACACACTGGGATTACAGAGAATCACACATACCTCCAAAAACACACGTCACAGGATTACGCCAGCACTCTCTGCTACATCCATCATGGTTTTCTAGGCAAAGCTGAAGGCATCAGCAGCAACAATGACATCATGCCATGGCCTAATGCGATCTTTCCACTTCCGCTGCAGTCTGTGATGCAACTGCATGTGCGATGCGCAAATTACACACGGATCACACAGACTGAGCGACGCTTCAGAGACTGCGATTTGGAGAAATGCAAATGCCGGTTTTATTTATTTTTATCTGCAACACACTAGCTCAACTAAAAGGAACAGTTCTGCCTAAAACAAAATGAAATCTTTATAACAGTTTATAGTGACTATGGGGTGTCAAGCTTCAAAAAGGACATGAATTAAAAAGCACACACACTAACAAAAAGTATAATATGACTAGTTCACTATATTCTGAATATAACCTAACACTTAAACAGTTACACTTTACTTGAAGGGGTGTGCATAAGACTGACATGACACCTTCATAATCATGACATGACACCTACATAATCATGACATGTGTCATGTCATGATTATGAAGGTGTCATGTCAGTCTTATGCACACCCCTTCAAGTAAAGTGTTACCACTTAAACCATTATTCGCTTTTTTTTGTCCCTCACACAAAGCTGTCGTACATCTTCATGATCAAATACATTGGCCACATTTATGGTGCTTTTACAATTAATGGTGTTTTTTGGTTTTTGACTAGTGTTACTACACTGTAAAAAAAAATCTGTGACATTTACGGTAAAATACCGGCAGCTGTGGTTGCCAGAACTTCACCGTAAAAAATATGGTAGCAACATTTTAGGTTTTACAGACTTAACTTAAATTCACAATAAAATACCGTATTTCATTAACTGATGTAATGTTAATAAACCAACATATTGAAGTGTTAATATCTGTTTTGAACCATTGTAATGCACTGATAACCACCAAAAGCTGGTGGTGATGAGAAAGTCACATGATGAACCAATGCTCATCACAAACAGCTTTTCTACGAGCTGAGGAGGGCAATACTTATATATAGAAGGTGCACACAGTGTCATTCACACAAAAACTAAACCCCATCATGGTGACACACGTTACTGAAATAATGCAATAAACATTAATTTAACAACATTAGATGTAAGATTAAACCCTAATGTACACAACTGATAAGAAACACAACAAAAAGATTTTTAAACAAAAAAACATCAAATATGAAGTGTCATGCAGGGAATTCTGGGAGTGTCAATTTACAATTTTTCACTGTAAATTATACAATGAATTTTTCTTTTTCACTTCCAAAAACAGTATTTTTAAAAGTATTTTACTGTAAAAGTACATAAAATGTAATTACATGTATTCTCCATATATAGTATGGAAACTTACTGTTAACAGGTTTTTACTGTAGCATTTTTACAGTCTTTTACTGTTAAAATCACAATCATTTTTTACAGTGTAGTATTATTTATGTAAATTTGAAAACCTTTATATAACCTGCACACTACTCAAACTTGCAACATTACAAAATTGTATTACAAACATTTGGAGTTACAAAACATGCAAAGTATCAGCAAAAAAAAAATCTCATTAAGAGCAATATGAGCAACAATAATAATAATTCAAAATATACATGATCAACAAAAACATAAATAAATCTACATTACAAAATGCTGTAGTAGTAAATCTTTACATCAGTAATTAAAAACATAACTGCATACAACATGTGTAAAGAAAATACTATATTTTTAAGATGATAAACATCATACAAAATGTATTAGCACATTGTAGACATGCACATCCAAAAAAATAATTAAGTAATATTTGTATTTTAACACAATATTTTATCTTATTTTGAACTAGCTTTTATTTTTATATTTTCTGTTGCTTTCCTTATAATTTTAGTTTAAGTTTTAATAATTTTGTGCTGCACTTGTCATTTTGTATATTTATATTTCGCTTTAATTTATTATTATTTTAGTTTTAGTAATTTTAGACATTCAATTTTGATTTTATTTTTAAACTTTATTTTTTATTTGATTTGTTTTTAATTTTTAAACTTTATTTATTTTTTATTCTCCAGAAGCTGGGCCCTATTTTTTGAACACATAGCGGAGGATAATTTAGAGACAGTTTGACACAGGCCTTTGGTTTATTTAAAGGGTCAATTTACAGACTTAGTGGGGGGTCTGGCCCTACAGTGACACGAAAAAAAAATAGAGCACAGAGATTTTGTTTTTCATTTCATTAGACTTCACACCAGTAAAGACTCTCTGAAACAATATTTTGTTGGAATTGTGGGAAACTTTACAAAATATTTAATCAAACTGTGGCATATTGGATTAGAATCACACGGTTTTTCAAAGGCTTCAAAAAGCTCCATGTCCCAGATCTGAGTTGGGGGAGAAAAAGTCAGACTGACCCAGCTGACTGAAGTGGAGTTGGAAAAGTAGGTGGGTGCCACAGAGTGCTAGAAGAACCAATGGCCCAGTCTGACAACTCACTTCAGCAATCAGGTCAAAGACAAACCGCAGCGGACATGCGCACACACACAAGCACACTCGTGCAAACTATCACACAAACTCAATTACACTCTCTCTGTCTCTCACACATGAACATGGTGCGAAATGCGGGGGGTGGGGGTGGGGTATGGGGGTCTTAAAAGTACATATTATTTTGCAACGCTCACAAACAGAAGTTGCATCTCCCTGAGGAGGTAACCATAGAAACAGAATGCTGCTCAACCACTTTCCATTGTGATTAGTATCAGGCAGTAAGGAGACAAAACACGACACACACTGTCATTACTTGTAACTTTATTTGTATAATAGAAAAAAAAATACTATGATAATTTACACTAAAGGCATCAAATGACAATTTGTGGGTCACAATACGAACCTTTACAGGAAAATTACCAACAAATTTTCTGATAACACTTACAATAAGGTTTAATTTATGAAAATTGGATGCATTAAGTATCATAAACCAACATTGAACTATTTTTTTTAATTTATTTTGTCATTCATTCATTCATACATGCATACACAGATACATAGTATTTTAATTCTAATTTCTACTTAGTATATTTTTAACAGATACGTAAAATGTTTTTTTCATAATAAGTTTTATGAAAAAAATTAACTAACAATGAACAATAAAATAAATGAATAAATAGTATATTTAATTAATTTTTATTTAATATTTAAAAAAATAATAATAACCTAGATTTGCAAAATGTAAACATTGTTGATTATTGTTCATTTATTGCTATAGAGTGCATCAGCTAATGGTAATGTGTTTACCTAATTTCTACAAAGTATGCAATTTAACAGTTATATGGGTTGAATTATAATTATTATTTTTTTGCCATTGAGATGCCTGATGGGGAAAAAGGTCCCAATTAACCTGAATTCACCCCTAAATTAAAATGAGTTTAAATATTCTAAACGAATTTAAATTAACAAACAAACATTGCATGAATGAATGAATAAATAAATAAATAAAATAGTGTACTATGGTATAGTATATTTAAAATGAATAATAATATAGATTAATAAATACTGAAAAATGTAAAAAATGGTTGTTATATTGTTACCCAGTGCATCAACTAATGGTAATGATTTGAATATTAGTGTAGTTTTACTTATTTTATTTTAGAAAGTATACATTTTTATATACCACTAGTTATAAATATTATAACCTAACCTTAACCCACACCCTAACTGATGATGTCCCCAAAAGGAGGTTTTGTCAATTTTAGATCACTTCAAATTCACACACACAAACACACAACCAATCACATCCATAAAGCTATAGCTCTTTGCTTTGATTGGCAGGCAGCCTCTAAATAAGGAGGCTTTGCACGATGGAGAGATTGTGGTGTCATTTCTTCCAGAGAGAGTGAAGAAATTTACCCATCATGCTGCACAGTGTTCCATAGAGGAACACAACACATACAATTCACCCTCTCTAAAAATAGCTGGAAACTTCAGGCAAGTGGCAAGTGCAGCGCACAATCTCCTCTCCGCACAGCGGGACTAAAATCAGCTCAGTGGACGAATTCAATCACAACTCTAATAAAATGCTTGGAAATGCAGGGGTGCATTTCAGTCCGTGAACCCGACTTTGAATAATCTCCTCAAATGGAACAAAACCGTTCCCGACCCAAAGTGTCTGCCATTAGTGATTTCTCCTCGCTGGAGAGAAAGCGGGAAATCCGCACAAACTGAGAGATCGAGAGCAATGACATCATCACCAGTAGCATTGGCATGGAGCATCACAACGACGTGTTAGAGCAAGTGTTTATGCTTTTCTGTGGCATTGAGCCCTTGCAGAATGTGGCTTTTAGACTGGCTTGGCTGAGTGGAGGCCAAAACCACAGCCGTCCCACAGTGGAATGAAAGTTAACACTAGTACACTAAAAACAATATTTACTGCCATTTTTGTACACCCAAAGTCCCAAAGTAACTTTTTGCCACACCTGCCAATGGCGAGGGGATTGAGAAAATAACTCCTGTCATGAAACTTTATTTTTATTGTACACAACTGAGGCAAGTACAGATCTTTGTGTCACTTGCACCATCACACACAGACTGTCTCTAGGTGATCAAAATCATAAAGGGTGATGGGTAACAACACCTGCCAATAATGACAGGTGGTGTTATGGATCACCCATTGTAATTTTGTTTCTCACGCTTAATACAGGCAAAATTCCATCCTAAAATATCTGATTTTTTCCCCATTTCAAAAAAAATAAAAAATCATGATCTTTTAGTAGAATTTGACAGAAAATGTGGTTAATGTCATACAAAAAAAAAAAAAAAAAATCAAGAATAAATTAAATTAGCCAAGTTTTTACAAATGTACTCTAGTCGTGTCGGTTCCAGTGTTAATTTTAAATAAATCTAAAACTATTACAAATTGTTTTCAGTAATTGAAATAATGCTGAAATAAATAAAACATAAATATTAGATGAAAAATATTATTTAAAAATTACCGAAATTAGAATGTTGCCTTTAAACTGAAATCATGTTGAAGTGCTAAAATGACTAAATTTCTAGATAGAAATATGAAAAAAAATCAAATAAAAATGACAAAAGCACAACACAATTGCTAAAATTTAAAATACAAATAGAATGAAAAATAAAAAAATAACTAATTCAAATAACTAATTCAAAATATTATTGAATACTACAATAGTATATTAATAACAATAAAAGAACACTGGTTGGTTTAATATGTTGCCAAAAAAAAAGTTTTTCAAGAAAGATTTTAGTTATATATACACACACACACAAACATATATATGGGAGTCGCACCACATGACATTGTATTTAATGATCAGCAGGTGTTAATTTTGGACACTGCACACGCCCCGTCAAAGAATCTTCAATCTATGATACAGACAAATCCTGAAGGTGTGAACATAGACACCCACCTATCCAACTCTCTTCCTCTTTACACCCTCACATCCCATGGGAATAGCCGACCATTTAAATTGAATTCCACATCATTTCAAGAAGCGTCCTCCCTCCTCTGTGACAGATGCGGATGGTTTATTCTAATTGGCACCAAAGGCAGAATTTACTTAGTGAGCATGATCTAACTGCCGTCTCAGCTAATGACTATAATAGCAAGCAGACACTATGGAACTAGCTCTCTCTCTTTGTCACACACACACACACACACACACACACACACACACTCCCACACTCTAACCCCTGTAGGCCAAGCTCTAACTCTCACATTTATAGCAGAATAGAAATCGTTTAAAGGGGTCATAGGATGGCCATTTTCCACAAGTTGATATGATGCTTTAGGGTCTTAATGAAAAGTCTGGCTATGGTCCAGGTTGCTGATATAAGCTTTAAAACTGTAACAGCTTCCGTTATCAGCAGGAGAATTTGCAAGACATGACATGCTTTTGATCAATTTAATTATGAAAATAATCATTTATTTTTTAAAAATCCTACAGACCCTAAGCTTTTGAAATGTATTATAGATTAGATTATATTTAAGAGAAATTATTACCTAATGGCAATCTTGGTATGAACCTGTGCAGCTATGATCTAAGGGTTTCAAATTTTCAGCAAAAATAAATATATTTCATCATTAAAAATAAATAGTATCACTCTAAAAAAAGAGTGCGTGTTCTAGAGTAAACTAACTCTATTACTGCACATGAAACAATATTAACATTCCCTTAACAGTATACAGCACACACACACACACACACACACACAC
>NW_015557081.1:1062911-1076570 GCF_001515605.1 Sinocyclocheilus anshuiensis
CACACACACACACAATCTTTCAGCCATTCTAATAACAATTCTCAAGTCTATTGTTTTTTCCAGCATGACACAGATGTTATAAAGATGTCAAGTGCAGAGCGAGCAAGATTGGAAAAGGAAATAATTAACACCATCCTCAGGGAAAAGCGACGCGTAAACACATCACAACCACTTTTACAGAGCAGAAAATATTTCTAAAATAGTGCAGCTGACTGATGCTTAAGAAGTGAGAACTGATAGTTTTTTCTTTTGTTTTATCAATACATCACCAGTCCAATTCAAGATAACATGCGAGTTGATACTGCCATTTTTTATTTGCTTTTCAAAGTAATTTTACAGCACTGTAACCATTTTATGGTTCAAGAGCCCTTTATCTGGGTCAAGCTTACGTACAGCCAGCAAACTGCATGTTAAATGTAAATTTCCTGTAAAGGAATAAATAAAACAAAACAAAACAAAATAAAAATGAGTTTGCAAAATGTAAATATAATGTGTCTTTCTGCCTTGACAATGTAGACATAACAAGGGCACAGAAAAAAAATCCATTCATCCCACAATGTTACCATTCCTATCCAATGGTTGAATATGAAATATGACTACAAATATGTTGGAACACATTCCTTACAAGGGATTGAAAGCACTTTGTTCTACAGAACGGCCTTGAAATCAATCAAAGGGGCCTGGCTGAGGGAAGTTAATTCCATGGTATGTTAGAGTAGACATATTAGAAGATCAGTCAGACATTTTCTTCTGTGTGAGTGCTGGAGAAATTTATTCTACAAGGACAACCTGTTAATTCACGTGCCAGGCTTGAGTTGTGTTCATAGAGTCGGCCTCAGAGAGTCCAGACAAAAGCTGCATCTAACAAACAAAATATACAGCCTTAAAGCACAGCCAATTTGAGTAAGCAGCATCTGTGACATTCATAAATATATTCAGCTTGTGCTGGCTTGCAGCAACAATATTGAACAAATGACAGTAAAATTATGACTGTTTTAAACAGAAGCAAGGAATTTTGAGGGACAAAACTGTGATTAAACAAACAAATAAATACTCTCTCTCTTTCTCTCTCTCTCTATATATATATTCCAGTATCCACTATTGACCTACTACTAATTATATTATTATACATAAATATGTTAATGTTCTGTCTGTCTGTCTGTCTGTCTGTCTATCTATCTATCTATCAATCATCTTTGTATACTCTGCATATACACGATGATAGATAGATAGATAGATAGATAGATAGATAGATAGATAGATAGATAGATAGATAGTGAACATATTTATGTATAATACCATAATATACAGTAGGTCTACAAGAAATCTATACTGGGAAATTTTTAATTGGGAAAACTGAAATCATGTAAAAAAATAAAAAATTGGGGGGGGGGGAATTTTGTCCTCTAAAATAAAATGAATACAAATGTCAGGCTAAAGTGAGTTTTCTCATTTTAAACCGTTAATCACAATATATGTAAACCAAAACAAAGATTTTTTTATTTTTTACATTTTTTTTTACATTTTTGAATATTTCACATATTTCACAAAGGTTGTTTAATAGCTGGTCGTCATTGTGAGAAATTGCCCTGCTAATGTGCACATATTTTTCTTGGGAATTAAAAGTGGAAATGTTCAACAGCTTTTCATAGCCAAGACTTGTGTAAAGTTGACATTCTAAAATAAATCTCCCCTGCGAGACACTAAATGGAGTAAACAGTATGACAGCTTACCCCCGGCTCCCCTACATAACAAAACCCTTTATAAATCCACTTGAGATGACTTTTTGGACTTTGTTAGCTCATCGTACACAATGAATGTAATGTAGAAGCAACCAGTGTTCTACTTGTATTAAATGCTGGAGACTGAGAAGAGGAATGGAAATAAAGCGACTCAGGGGAGAGCAGCGAGAAGTGACCTGAACTGGCTCAAAGACAGATACCCACTCTAAATGATGATGAGGACACGAAGAAGAAAAAAAAACAGCATGCCCCACTTACTGTCTGCATTTCATTCAGGATATTAGTGTAACCTGGAACTAAACTAGGTCTGCGAAAACTTGATAAACGTTAGATCCAACAGTTGTACCTTTACGCTCTAACGGCTGTGTGTGTTACAGTAGCTCTCTGCATTATTGATGTGCGTTTGGAGTCATGGTTTATTCAGGAAGTGCTGCACTGAGTCATCTGCTCCACTGAGAGGGGTTTTATCAATCCCTCGTAGTGCCGTTTGGGTTACACCGAACGCCGATCCAACCCATTGATCATTGATCCAACGCGAACACCAAAAACCAGGTGTGGACTTGAGGGAATCGTCCCTCCCATTGTCACCTTCTCACACAATGAAATGTTGGATACACACACACACACTCATAGAGCACTCTGCTATAATGAGCTGCTCTAATTTCACAGCAGATGGAAAATGTCTCTTTTCTCACTCCCTCTCGTTAACGGTAGCCAGGCTGTGGCCTAGGATCGGGCAGGCCGTATCAAGTGACGGGGAAAGGGTGAAGTGGCTGGTGACTAGCTTAACCACAGTGGAAAAACTGCCTCAGCCCTCATCAATATTTCAGCCATGCCTGCTGAAAACCAATACCGGCCAACCTATTCCATCTTGTCATTGGAAGAGCAGATCGAATGCAGAGCCTTGACATGCTAACATTGTCGCCTTACAAACGGTGATGTAAAGCCTGATGTATTATTCATTGTTTCTCCAGAGGAGGAGGTGGAGGGCTGACGGAGGAGGAGAGGCCATGTAACGGAGGAGGTCAAGGAGAAGTGAGCAAGATGATGAAATGAAAGAAGTCATTTCAGACATGTCCCTCCGGGCTAATGGTCGCAGGCATGTGATAACAACAGGAAACCCAAATGCCACAGTAATTAGCAGGCCGGTTAAACCGCAAGGTTAGGGCAGTAGTCGGTGGGTCACCAACGTCATACTGGCGGCAACTGGCCTTCACGTGCACTGTTTCCTCAGAAACGGACTGATCTCCAGTTCCATCCACTGACGAGTGACCTGGCCGCTGCCCTATCAATTATTCAGCAGGATTCTGTAATCACACAATACATACATCATCCCAAGACAGTGTGCAAGAGTATATTTTGCCACAACAGATGTTGTGGTAATTGTGTCATATGTCACTGCATACGCACAGGGCTGTCTGCCAATTCGATCTGAATTGAGAGTATCATTTAAATTCTGAGTACATTTGTAATATTTTGCATTGACTTTGAACTGAGGTAACTAGATGTTTAAGTTACACTTTATTTTAAGTATGTATTGTAAGTATTGTTTTCAGTATGAATTACTTATAAACATGCTATCATCTATGTAAAAACTTATGGGGCATTTCTAGAAACATCAGATGGTATTAGTTATCAATGTTTTAAAATGCCACATTTGTATTAAATATCTCATTGTATTTAATACATTTTATTTGATGGCAGTTTATTTATTTAAGTAACTGAAAACAATATAAAGAACAATTTATAGCAAAATCTGTCCATTTGAGTTTTTCCCAGTACTAAACCTAATTTATAGAAATAGAGTATGTATATAGAGCAATTCAGTAAATTTGTCTTCCTGTCATTCAATTCAACATCCTGTGGGGCTCATGAATTAAAAATGAGCCAGTTCCTAAAATCAGAATTTTTACAGATACTCCGTAAAAAACAAATGGTTTAGTCCTTGTGGCGGATCACTTATACTATATTTAATAATATTGGCCAATAAATGATTTGGTTTTTGTATTGTGCTGCACTGAATCATCTTGTAGTGCTTATATTTTATGTTATTGAAAAAAATAAAAATCTGCACAACTAATATTATATAATAGAAAGCTGTAGCTTAAAGGCAATGTCTGATAAATATATTATTCAATACTTAATATAAGCAAACCTTTTCCAACTTAAAAGATTCCCCTTTTTCATGATTTAATCATAGTGTGACGCACAAGGGGGATTTTTCTGCTCTTTGACAGATAAAAGGAGTAGAAAAACAGAGAAAGAACACGAACAAGAGAGGAAATGATTGTACGTCTAGAACAGACTGTATCACCACACCTCTTTTTTCTTTACTAGATGGTACAATCCACATGCACTCAGATCAGCAGAATAACCCTTAGTCACAGTTGTCCAGATAATGACCCGAGCCCGAGTCCTCCCCTGCTTCAAACAGCTATTATTTACTGGCTTATCTTTGCTTTCTTTCCCAAGGGGGCACAGGGGCAGGTGGGTAGACTGGTGGCACAGAGGGCTGTTTTACTGTAAACTCCCTCCAAAAGCCCCCCACTCATCAGAGGCTGATTGTTCTGGCTTCCCCTTTTCCTCCCATGAGGCATGAGTTTTTGGTTAGGATAGATTTAGCCAGAGTGTAAAGCGCTTGCGCATGTGTTTGCGTGTCATTGCAGACTGTTGAACCAACACATACACAGCCATAAAGGAAAATAACAAAATAACCTCTAAAGAAAACTCAGAAGATGAGCTTCAATTTCAGCAACTCATTTCCCCGAACAAGACCTGTTTATTATCCAGGGTAAATCCTCAGTTGATCTCAATTTTATGAGCCCTCGTCCGCTTTCGCAGTGGCTCTTACAGCTCTAATGGATGTTTGGCCCTCATAATGACTCCCATTTCATAAATATCATGTGCTCCTGCCGCAGATGTGGAGTCGTTCCAGACAGACAGCACCTTCTGTATGTGTGTGTGTGATGGTGTACGCTTACATTAGTAAACATAGTGGCAGCATGTGTGTGCTTGTGTGTGTGTGTGTGTGTGTGTGTGTGTGTGTGTGTGTTGACTCAAGTTATTGATAGGGAGAGTGACTGGTGTGTAAACAAGTTTGTTGATGTAATCATATTATATCTCTGTTTTTCCTTCCACTTTGGAACTTTAAGTTCCTTTTCTTTTTACCACACAGAGTTGTGTGGTAAAAAGCAGGAAGAGAGACCGGAGTCAGGGAAAATTCTACTTAAAATGATTCATCTTGTTCCAAACCTGTATGACCTTTCTTTCTTCCATGGAACAGAAAAAGAGATGTTTAGCAGAATGTTCATGCTGCTATTTTCCATGCAATGAAAGTGAATGATGAACCTAAAAAGAATGTAAAGCTCCAAAAACAATAAAATCATCATAAAAGTGACCACCTGTGTACTAAATTCCAAGTATTCCAATGCATTTAAAAAAACGTATATAGCCGTAGCTTCACAGCCCCTGCTCATCTTTTACTTTCATTGTATGCAAAACTCTTTTGTGGTTTATGGTAGACAGAAAACAATACAGGTTTGGAATGACATGAGGGTGAGTAATTGACAGAATTTTCATTTTTGGCTGAACTGTCCCTTTAAACATCATTAGGCTTTACTTGCACAGAGATTTAAGCAGACAGACATTTTAGGCATGACATAAAAATCCAGCCTTACATGGCTGCTTAGATAGACAACACATATCTGGTCCAAAGTCACAAGGGACACCCACATACACAAACAGGTAGCTAGTCACAAGATCTACAATTTTCCATAACCTCAAAGGGTGGATCACTGATTGGTGATTATGTCACATAAGTCACAAGGTTAAAGCTAAAGTGCATCTGACGAAGTTAATCTCATACACTGTATTTCCACTGGGATGGGAACTTCCACACCAGTCAGTCCACAAATGCCAGCATCATCAAAAAATACCCCAAATGCCCATGCCTTTACTAAGACTGACAGAGCATTATTCACATGTCCCAGAAAGTATTTGGACACTTAAGCCACACTTATATAGTTATGCATACACTTAAATATATATATTTTTCTTTCTTTTTAAGCATACACATACCCATATATAACACATAAAACTCTAAATTAAGACTAAAAATAAAAAATGAAAATAAAATTACTGCAAAACTGTATATATAATATACAATAATAATATTGCAATAATGCATTTAATTTTTCCAGTATAAATTACCCATAAACAGGATATCACATTTACATCATTTGGGCTATTTCTAGAAGTCTCTGATAATATTAATAATTAGCGTTTGAAATATCACCTTATGATATAGTACAACATTACTGTATTAGAAAAAAAAAAATATATATATATCTATATAAAATGGAAAATTCAATTAAAATTGTGCCTGAAAAGTGAGTATGATTTAACTTAATTTGGCATGGACATTTCTAGGGATTTGTGAATTTTTTCTTGGAAACCGATTTCACTTTTCTGAGACATATAATTGGCTTAAAACACAGTGTTTTTTTTTGTTTTTTTTTGAAGTGCAGCTTCAGAATCCAAATACTTTTTAGAAGCCACTAAACATGCCATGTACACATGACTTCTAAACTACACTACATATGAAACCCTCAAAGCTTATTTGATATCTCTCAGACTCTTCTGACTGTTCGATTGTCTAAAGCAACATGATGTGTACATACAACAAAAACAAAGAAGTTGTCCAAAGGACTGAGAGGGACTGAGAAGGACAGATAGGCAGCTGTTGGGAGTTGCCCAGTTCTGATGCAGAGCCCCAGGTGGTGCGGAAGACAGCTGTGGAAACAAAGGGGGAATTCCCACTGGCTTTTAGGGAGATTTCCCTCCAAACTCTTTAGTACAGAAGCTTCCCAAATACAAACACTGGGCCACCGGATCCCAGCCGCACTCATTACTGAATGAGCTTTCAAGCTGAGTCACATAAAGAGTTCGGCATGTGTCAGAACAGAGAACTGACCTTTACAGAGCGTGAGCTAATTTACAACAACTGTCATGGACGCAATGACAGATCAACAGCAGCATTCTTGTCGCTAAATAACGAGAGGAATTCGCTTGTGCTGAGCTAAGCATTTACCTTATATGGAGGCGACCCTGAAAAAACAGATTCTTGGCACATTACATAAACACAAACACACACGTGCACACAGTCTTGTCGTTCAGAGCTAGATCATGTGATTTAAGACAAGCCAAAACGGAGGTAGGAGTGGAAGTTGCGGGGATACCCTATAGTGGAAATGTCAAGCCTTGATCCAAACCCCTTTCCAAGACCTCCATCATAGTCCTTGAAGATATTTAAAGAACTCGTCCTGCTCGTAAATCAGACCTGAGTCACATTTCAGAGTTGTGTAAGGCTTTCACCTTTTTGGGGATCCCCTTCACTACCAGTAATGCGAAGGGTCACTTTTCAAAAGCCCTGGGAATTCCATACATACATGGACATTCCCATTCAGTATTCTTTGAAATAAAATCTCCAATAAGCAGATCACACATATATACTTTGCTCTTTATATCGTAGGGTTCCTGAAACCCTCCGCGCTAAGTCACTTTACTTTGTGTCTATAAAAGGGAATTTTTCTCTTTCTTCTTATCAGAGTCCAGCCTTGGTGTCTCTGAGGGCTGAAAGGTTCAGTCTGACAGGCTTTTATTAACAGTTCTGCCAGTCTGTGAAACCCCACAGTGATTGGAGAGGTGGTTATAAATGGTGCCCGGCTATGGCCAACTGAGCCTTTTCTTTTTTTTTTAAAGAAGGAACGCTTACATTCACACATTTACTAGTTCAACAGGAGGGAAAAGGGATCTAGAAGTGGAGATATGAAATGGCTGAAGACATAAAAATGCACTTGCCTGACCTTTTGAGCAACATCACTAGAGCATTGTGGGCCATTGGAGTTTGCACAGCTCAGGCAGTGGAATAAGGTGTTAATGCTGTGTAAGACAAAAGAGAGGAAACCCTCCATCAGTTTCTACATAATGGAGCAATGACTAATAAGATTGTCTACAATAAAGGAAAGGAAAAATCGCATTTATTCATCTGTTTGTTTGTAAAATCTTTTTTTTTTTTTTTTTAAATGACAAATGAAAATCAAAACCCTTATTTTATTAATTAATTTATCCTTAAATTCATTTTAGCATGTGTCAAAAGAAAAGGAAAAATCTTATGTCGGTTAATTTATCTTTAATTTATTTTTTTTTAAATGTGTCAAACAAAAAGGAAAATTCTTATGTATGTATTTATTGATTTACTTTACAATTATTTTAAAATGTCAAATACAAAGGAAAGAAAATTGTATTTATTTATCTTTAAATTTATTTTAAAACATGCCAAATTAACAGGAAATTTTCTTTTTCTTTTATCTTATCATTTTGGTTTCACATATTTTTCAAAAGGTTTTGTACCTTTTTCAAGAAAAGTTTAAATTTTATTAAAAAATTATTTCCTTATACCACACATAAAACATAAATATATTTGTTAAAGTAAAATTTATTTAATTATATTTATTTATTACAAATATTGTGAATTATTAATTAATAAATATCTTTATGTTTTGGGTAGTTTAGAACCTGACCAAATCTTTCAATGTCTAAAACAAAACAAAACAAAACAAAACAAAACAAAACAAAACAAAACAAAACAAAACAAAACAAAACAAAACAAAACAAAACAAAACAAAACAAAACAAAACAAAACAAAACAAAACAAAACAAAACAAAACAAAACAAAACAAAACAAAACAAAACAAAACAAAACAAAACAAAACAAAACAAAACAAAACAAAACAAAACAAAACAAAACAAAACAAAACAAAACAAAACAAAACAAAACAAAACAAAACAAAACAAAACAAAACAAAACAAAACAAAACAAAACAAAACAAAACAAAACAAAACAAAACAAAAAACAAAACAAAAAACTCTAGGACATAATTTTCTTTTTTTTTTCTTTCTTTCTTTCTTTTTTTTTCTGCTTGGGCTTCTACAAAGTAAGTGAGTGAGTAAATAAATAAATAAATATCATGTCAAACTAATTTTGAAATAGGCTTTAATGAGGCTTTTTCTTCATTATGCTATCAGAACAGTTGTATCACCCTGACATCCACTAACCCACATCATAAACATGACAGGTTTGACTGAAAAAAGTGACTATGTTATGAAAAACAGTATGCTCTACAAACACAGATGAATTGCATGTGGAAAAACAGTGATCAAACAATAAAAGACAACAACACTTCAAGTGAAGGGCTGAATGCATGACTGAAATGTTTATACAGCACTAATGAAGTGCTGGAAGGTATTTAATGGTGTGTGTGTGTGTGTGTGTGTGTGTGTGTGTGTGTGCGCACATATGTTTGTACGCATTCACCTCCATGCTGTTGTGGGTTTGGCAGAAAGTCAGTAGGAGCTAAAAAAAGCAAGCATTATTCTCCCCTGCTCTATTGTCAAACAGCGTGCACCACACACACACACACACACACACATATACTCACAGCGACCTCTGGCCCTGCCTGACATACTGTATTTGGGGTCTTTTATCATTTTGACAAGACAAACTTCTTGACATTCCACTGAAAGACACTGCATGTATACGGTTTCTAAACCTCGCATCAATAATGGCGAAATAAAAGGGTAGCAAAATGTAGAATGCCGGTCTGACTCATCCTGCGCTTATTGTGTATGTGTGTGTGTAACAGCACCGCTGACTATCTTTTTTGTCTTGCAAATAAGACCTTGCTTTCCAGTGCAGTGCAGCTTCTGAATAGATGCACACACCTGTGTGTTAGTCACGGATCACACACACAAATACACACAGTGTCACTTGCCTTGTTGCCAGCTCACCTCTATTATGCTTTCAGGCCATCTTTTCAGCAGGCTCAATGATCAATGGTAATAATTAGTCACAGCATAGAGAGAGCAGATGATAAACAGAATGTTAGATACAAAGTTCCACAAGGCTGCAACCTACAATCAATTGACTGTCACGTGAAAGAATTACACAACAAAAAAGTAAGTTCTTTATCAGCATATTATATCTTAATATAAGTAATTAAAATATGAAACTCTCTATCAGTTTCTGCTACATCAGTCAATGAGTTCATGATAAAGAAATGAAAAAAAAAAAAACACATCACATGCCAAATGTGCTCTTTGTATTCACAATGATTTTGTATGGTATTCAAAAAATTTTTTTTTAGATATTTTCAAGAAATGTTTCAGTTTAACAACGAGTTCATGTGATGTAGGTTACCATCAAATGAATTAATATTTTAGGTTAACTGTCACATCAAAGAATACTACACTACAAAAAAAAAAAAATCTAAAAAAAATCTAGATTTTTTTTAAAGGGTAAAATGATAAATAAAAGTAATTCATTAAATTAATATATTAACTAAATTATTAATTAATAGTAAATAACATTTACAAATGTAAACATGAAATTAGTATAACAAATCTGCCAAAATAATAATAAATAAACAACAGTAAAGTTTATAAAAAATATAATATAAAAGGTTTATAAAAAATAGACTTAGTTCTGGTAAATCAAATTAAGTTAAATTATAGTAAAACAAATTAAGTATATTTATCTTGTTTTAAGGATAATTACATATTTTTCACTGAAAAACAAGACTAAAATACTGATTGAGAAAATTGATTTTTCCCTCCTAGTGTAGAGATGGCAGCTCAGTGAGCACTTTATCTCATCCTTCCTAAAGATTTAGCGAATTTGTTTAGAATCTCAATCAATTCAACAGACAGAAAGCAGGTGAGAAAAAAAAGAAAAAAAAACAGTTATGCATTTTAAATGAGACTGAACTAGGGACAAGTAAATACTGCTTTAATATTTGAAATGTTGAGATAAAATTTAACTAAAAAAAAGGATGACTGCAGCAGTAATAAGTGGAAAATACATTATGCATATCTGTTCCAAGATAGCAGCTCAATAAAAACACTGATTATAAAGGCATCAAATTTTCCAGACACGTTTTATCTGTCAGAATCGGTTTAAAAACATGACTGAAGTAACTAAGGAGATATGTGAGCACAATTAGTTGGCAAGTATTAGCAATAATGGAAGATACAGTTAAACATACGTCATAACAGTCGACCCATAAATTCAACATTAGAAGTTTTTAATTCTATTGTGCAAAAGAGATGATATTTATGCACTTTCCGTTTTTAATATGGATTCATCTGTGGTTGCTTTGGAGCACTTGAGAAACACTGAAAGAATCAAATACAAATGCTCTTTGAATTTGAACTGAATTTGAATTGCGAATTATGACCTCATACAACTGTATTAACCAACTGCTGTAACCATAGTAACTAAAGTAAACACTAAAGTAAACAAAGCCACTTCTGAGTCAGTTCAGTTGTGATGTCACAGAATGCAGTTGTCACTCTAGTTTAAAACTGATCTGTGAACGCAACATATTTAGAATTCTAAAATGGGACTGACAGCCGTATTCTGCTGCTGTTTGAACATAACCACTTCTAAACGTCCCCAGCTGAACCCCATTAAAAAAAAGTGCTGTCAGAACAGACCATTATTTTGATCTGTTACACCTCTGTCGCTCTTGTTTTTGCCCTCTGTCTATCATTTTCTCCTTCGGTCTCTCTCAAACACCCCTCATTCTTTTATCACGTGTATATTGACGACGATAAATCTAATAGTGCGAGATATAATGAACACTACACACATCTGGCCTCAGTAATATGTGAGCATTTAAACCGCAGCACTGCAGTCTGTTTTATAACAGTGTTTGAAATAGAAACATAAATGTGCTTGTGTGAAACATGAAACCTCTCATAAGTCTCATAAACCCCCACACACACTCGCTCACACACATACACACTATTCTTTTCCTCTCCCCATCCAGTCTGAACAGCCTGAGCTACAGTTGGGAGAAGAAAAGTGTGTATTTATAGAAAAGCAGACGGACTAAAATGGCTGAATGACTGGTTGTGTGGCAAAACGTTATATTTAACGCACCATGATGTCAACACCAGGCTGGACCGTTGCCATGGTTTCTCCCTCACTTGGCTGAGGAGGGCGCTTCTTATCAGCAATATACAGGGACAGATGTTGAGGCAGTGATGGGCTCACTCACACACACACACACACACACACACACACACACACACACACGCAATGAGAGACATGGCAAGCAGCAATAGATCATACTGAAAAAATCATAATGATGTATCTGGTGAGAGCGATGTGGTTTGCCGGATATATGCGAGGACCTGGTAAAAATCACTGAGCGAATAAATATTGCTGTAAATGCCTGGAAAACTATTTTTATTTAATTACAGAGCTGTAGATGTTGACGAGGGAAGTGGTGTACCCACACCAAGCTATTAGCTCGTCTGAGGAGACTGTGTGCGGCTCATTTCACTACCTTAACATGCAAACACAACGCCAAATAGAGCCATGCTGTGAATGTGAAGCCTAGCAACCATTCCACTCAGCAACCAATGCTGAGAATGGCAGGTTAAGACTTGTCTCACTACACCCTTTAGAAACTCCTTCTCACTCCCCCTCCACACACACACACACACACACACACACACACACACACACGCAATGAGAGACATGGCAAGCAGCAATAGATCATACTGAAAAAATCATAATGATGTATCTGGTGAGAGCGATGTGGTTTGCCGGATATATGCGAGGACCTGGTAAAAATCACTGAGCGAATAAATATTGCTGTAAATGCCTGGAAAACTATTTTTATTTAATTACAGAGCTGTAGATGCCCCAACCCTCTTAAAAATAAAGATTATTCCACAGTTCTTTGCAGCACCTTAAATTCTTTAAACAGTCCTCTTCATTTCAAGGATCATTTTTCAATGTAGGTATCTTGAATTGCTATACCCCATATATACTCATGATCCCAACTCAAATGTCACATGACGTCAATTTTACGAGTATCTTCACAACTGGCCATCAATCTTACATTCATGACAGAAACAGGTAGGTGAACACATATGAGATGCAGCTGATATTCTGAAATCACAAATACAGATGAATACATAATCATCCATACACACTAACTAAAACCTTCATTTATTATTTTCTTCATATCGTGGCCTGTTTGTTAATATTACACAGTTTTCCACCTACTTTCACATGGTCTTAGCAATTTCCTTTTTTCATAGCTATATTTTTTCTTTGTCAAGCGTTCCCTCTATTCTCCTGTCCTTCAAAAGCAAAGAAGCCCTATTTTGTAAAATAGGCTATTACATCACATTACGCATGCTGCAAAAAAAGAAAGAAAAGTCTGAAATACGTCACATGACGCAAGTTCCAACTGAAAATCAAATGAAAAGTATTAAACTGTTTAGTGAGTCACATCCGTTGCTGTCGAGTACAATAATGTGAACTAAGTAGCCTAGTAAAGTAGTCCTAAGGCATGTTATCTGTCTGGAACACTAAAAGGGCTGTGAAGCTGAGGAGGAGAGAGAGAGAGACACACACTCCAATAATCCTGAAACCCTTTGAAGGGACTTCTGTGTCCCTTTCATATGCTTCAGTGATTCACATGTTAATATATTCCTTTACTGGGATAATAGAGACACATTTTTTATATTTGGATAATATATATATATATATATATATACACAGCGGGTAAAATAAGTATTGAACACGTCACCATTTTTCTCAGTAAATATATTTCTAAAGGTGCTGTTGACATGAAATTTTCACCAGATGTTGGTAACAACCCAAGTAATCCATATATACAAAGAAAACTAAACAAAGAAGTTCAGAAATTAAGTTCTGTGTAATAAAATGGAATGACCCAGGGATTAAGTATTGAACACACTTACTGAAATTTAATACTTCGTACAAAAGCCTTTGTTGGTAATGACAGCTTCAAGACGCCTCCTGTATGGAGAAACTAGT
>NW_015557081.1:1076923-1093987 GCF_001515605.1 Sinocyclocheilus anshuiensis
CATGCCTTTTTGCACCTCCCTTTCTTCATGTGTTCAATACTTTTTCCCTGTGTCATTCCATTTTATTACACATAACCTAATTTCTGAACTTACAGTATTTGTTTTGTATTGTTTGTATGTATGGATTACTTGGGTTACTTGGGTTATCTGGTGAAAATTTCATGTCAACAGCACCTTTAGAAATATATTTACTGAGGAAAATGGTGAAAATGGTGATACTTATTTTACCCGGTGTATATAAACCTTTTGTCGTGTGTAAAACTTTGTGTCAACCCTGTTACTATGATATTTTTCTTTATTCTTCATAATTCATTCATTTCCAGAATATCTCTTCAAAGACAAGCTGGCATCTCCTTTTTTAATCACTTATTTTGGTAAGTTGTTAATTGTCAGCCCTGTTACAAAGATTTAAACAACTGTTTCTTGAGAAAAAAAAAATCTTTCTGATAATCATATTGTAGCATTATAAAGTCTAGTAATGACAAAATCTAGAAATAGCTAAATGAACGACAAAATTGCATCTCACTAGGTTCTGGTTAGGACTGCACGATATATCATTTCAGCATCAATATCGCGAAGTGCGCATCCGCGATAGTCACATCGCAGGATGTGCGATGTTTAGTATAGGCTACTGATCGTACCGATTGCTTTCTTTGCTCACACACAGACACGATGTCTACACCGGACATTCTGTACAGAGATACCCATTTTAAATACATGTAGTAGCAGAGCTACTGCACACGATTTTCAGTGCTGGAAATCCATTTATCCTGTTGAAACTTCCGCGTCGTCGTGGAGAGCACAGATCACGGTTGCTTAGCAATGGAAGACGCCATGAAAGCGCAAGCTTCCGAGCGCTTTGAAAAGAAGGAGAAAGCGGCATGACTGGCGTTTTCCTCACTCGTTTTTAGACGCGACATGTGAATGGCCCCAAAGTCTGTCTACACTGGATGCGACAAAGCGACCGTTGCCAATCATTTGAACTTTGTGTCAGTATGTCACAAAGAGAACGCGGCATCAGTTTACTGTCGGGGATTTGTCATGCCGCACCGCATCCAGTGTAGACAGTCACACAGCATCACTGATTATAATGGGTTCATTGTATTTTTCAAGTCAGGTGATTGGCTGGGCCATTCTAGCAGCTTTATTTTTTTTCTCTGAAACCAACTGAGACTGTGTGACAATTTCCTTCACTGTGTGTTTGGGATCATTGTCTTGCTGAAATGTCCACCCTCATTTCATCTTCATCATCCTGGTAGATGGCAGCAGATTTTTATCAAGAATGTCTCGGTACATTTTTCCATTCATCCTTCCTTCAATTATATGAATTTTGCCAGTGCCACTCCATGATATTTTGGGATGATGTGCAGTGCCATTTGAACTCCAAACATGGTGTGTATTATGACATCCAAAGAGTTTAATTTTGGTCTCATTGGACCAGACTATATTCTCCCAGTATTTCACAGGCTTGTCTAAATGTGGTGCAGCAAACTTTAAACTGAAAATTTCATGTCAACAGCACCTTTAGAAATATATTTACTGAGGAAAATGGTGACGTGGTCGATACTTATTTTACCCGGTGTATATAAACCTTTTGTCGTGTGTAAAACTTTGTGTCAACCCTGTTACTATGATATTTTTCTTTATTCTTCATAATTGATTCACGTTAAAAAAACAACTGACATTTCCAGAATATCTCTTCAAAGACAAGCTGGCATCTCCTTTTTTAATCACTTATTTTGGTAAGTTGTTAATTGTCAGCCCTGTTACAACGATTTAAACAACTGTTTCTTGAGAAAAAAAAAATCTTTCTGATAATCATATTGTAGCATTATAAAGTCTAGTAATGACAAAATCTAGAAATAGCTAAATGAACGACAAAATTGCATCTCACTAGGTTCTGGTTAGGACTGCACGATATATCATTTCAGCATCAATATCGCGAAGTGCGCATCCGCGATAGTCACATCGCAGGATGTGCGATGTTTAGTATAGGCTACTGATCGTACCGATTGCTTTCTTTGCTCACACACAGACACGATGTCTACACCGGACATTCTGTACAGAGATACCCATTTTAAATACATGTAGTAGCAGAGCTACTGCACACGATTTTCAGTGCTGGAAATCCATTTATCCTGTTGAAACTTCCGCGTCGTCGTGGAGAGCACAGATCACGGTTGCTTAGCAATGGAAGACGCCATGAAAGCGCAAGCTTCCGAGCGCTTTGAAAAGAAGGAGAAAGCGGCATGACTGGCGTTTTCCTCACTCGTTTTTAGACGCGACATGTGAATGGCCCCAAAGTCTGTCTACACTGGATGCGACAAAGCGACCGTTGCCAATCATTTGAACTTTGTGTCAGTATGTCACAAAGAGAACGCGGCATCAGTTTACTGTCGGGGATTTGTCATGCCGCACCGCATCCAGTGTAGACAGTCACACAGCATCACTGATTTTAATGGGTTCATTGTATTTTGTCGCGTCGCGCCGCACCGCTCGCGTCCGGTGTAGACACAGTGAGAGCCACGCATATACACGTCAACACTGAATTCTGTTCTATTTGTGCCTGAAATACTGTGCTCTGCAAATATCCTTGTAAACATAGTTGCTTATGGCTTAGGTGAAGGGAAACAATTGAGAAAGAAAATGGATGTGTAACAGTATACATGTATTTGGTTTACAGCAGTTTAATGTTCCTGAGGCTTTATGTGTTATGAATGTTAATCAAACATCAAAACAAAGAAAAATCACTTTTGTAACTTTAACAGATTTATTAGATTTAATTTATACAGTGAAGACTATGCAGTGTTATTTTACATTTGATTATTCCATTTCTGTACCTGAATACTGTTAGACTTACCTGAAAAATACAAAGCACTGCTTATTTCATTTGTATCTTTGTTCTGTTATTTATCTATGCTTATAATTTATTTATTTCCTATGCTGATCTACTCAACCTACAAAATCACCCCAATCATAATTTTTTTTTCCCAAATAATAACCAAGTCATGTGGTGTTTTTTTTCCATATCGCAATATATATCGCAGAAAAATAAACTATGTGACACACAATGTGAGTTTTTTCCAATATCGTGCAGCCCTAGTTCTGGTGCAAAGCGTCTCTGTCTCATAAGATGTTTAAAATCCTACAGAAATTTACCTAAAAATCACTTCAAAATGAAACAGCATCATTTTATAGAGTGACCCATAATTCCTCTTTTTTTTCAAGCTATTCAATCATCGCCAAGTCACAAGTGTTACGAGAAAGGGGGAGGTGACAGTGGAGGAATCAAAAGTGAGAGGGAGAGAGAGCGTAATGCTGAGCTGAATACACACAGAAAGACATTGGTGCTATTTTTAAGCCAGTGCATCTGAAATATGTAGGGAATCAGATCTGAGAATAATCTTCCATTATGCATGCATGTGGAGAATTCTCTATGAAATAAAGCACCGCAAATCAGGGGCATTTTACACATTCCACTGAAGCATGACACAGCACAGTGCTAAAATAAAGCTAAAATAAAGACCCTTATATGCTAATCAGAGGGCCTAAAATGTCACACACACACACACACACACACACACACACACACCTACATAAAATGAATCCCTAGATGAACTGAAATGATGCAGAGCTGACAGGAATAGATTGGAAAACTGCCATTTTGAGGTAAAATTAAGTCTTTTATTAGCTATATTGCCTTTGTTGTACTTAATTTTGTATATAATTTGACAAAAATATTTCTCATTTAACTGTATGTATACACACACAACTGTTTATTAATTTAGGGTATCAAAAAATAATAGCAAAGCTATGTATAAGGTTACAAATGATTTCTATTTCAAATAAATGCTATTCTTTGTCACAGTTTCCCCAAAAATATTCAAGCAGCACAACTTTTTAAACAGTGATAGTTATACAAAATGTTTCTTGAGCAGCAAATCAGCATATTAGAATTGTTACTGTTTTATAGAAAAATGTTATTTTACATTGTAAAAATATTTTTTACATATTACTGTTTTAATGTATTTTTCAGTAAATATATGCAGCCTTGGTAAAAAAAAGAGAGATTTCTTTCTATAACATAAAAAAAAATCTTAACAGCCACACTTTTGAAAAAAAAAAGAAAGAAAAAAAACTGAAATGACCAAATCAGAAACACACATGTATACACACACACACAAACACACACACACATACAATAATAACTAAATAAAACATTAATATAATTAACAGAATTTTTATACATATTTTACACACACACAGAGTACTCTACAACAAATATCAAAGTCCAAATCAAAGTATGATTAACCAACCTCAAGGCATTTTTATTACAGTATAAGCCTTTAAGCTGCTATCATCAGCCACTGAGAATGCAGAGTCAGATATCTGTGACTGCTCTCCACAATCCCATCATTCCCCATTCACTCTGAACTGCCTGACCCCACCGCCAAGCACTCAGATACCTGGAAAACCTGTATTTCACAAAACACACACTTATACATGAAATAAGTGATAAGTACTCAGTTACCTAGAAGGGGAAGGAGATAAACACAGATTAACAGCAGACACATAACACCAGACTAACTTTCCGATGGACTTGGCCAAAAAACATGACCTCATTTTACACACGTAGGACAATGTACATATGAGTCTTCATTGGACAGTGTAGTTGATATGGGTTCAGTGGTTGTGAGCTGGTGTGAGTGTCAACAGTGTTAATTATATAATGAAGCCAGTGTTATCGCTGGGGGGAATGAGAGGGCAAATTTAGCTTATTTAAGACAGAGAGGAAGGAGTAATCTCACATCTTCCCACTCACATCAGGGTAATCACAGTCTACACAAACACGCAGTGTGTATCTGAGCTCATTAGCAGCTTGGTATATTTGTGATTGTGTGAATCAGATGTTTAGGCCTATAGCAGAAGAGACTCTCATGAAGTATAAGACTCAAAACTTCACAGCACACACACACAACTTCATAACGGCATGACTAAAGCACTGTGGATGCTCTGTTAAGTGTGTGAATGTGAATCTTTTACCTCTGCTTGAGCTGTTACAGAAAACACACACACACACGTTTGGGTAGTAATTAAATCACATTTGTGCAGTAGAGTTGGACAGAGTGTTCACACACTGATGTTCCCTTTGGATGAGTTAAGCTGGACTAAGAAGTGTTAAAAAAAGGGGAAGCTGCCTCAGAGAAAAATAAAAACAGACTGAGAAATTTGAAAGGAAAAATAATCCCACTGAGATATAAAGTCGGAATTAGGAGAAATTTGGTCACAATTGTGATATAAAGATACAATGGTCACACTTTTTTATTGACTAACTATTAACTACAACTTCTGCCTCAATAAACTCCTAATTACTGCATTTTTAATAGTAAGGTAGTTGTTATGTTTAGGTATTGTAGGATTAATGATGTACAATATGGTCATGCAGAATATGTGCTTTATAAGTACTAATAAACATCTAATATGTTAATAATAGGCATGCTAAGCAACTAGTTAATAGTGAGAATTGGTCCCTATACTAAAGTGTTACCACTACAATTATTATGACAAATAAATATTGGAGATAATGTATTAGGTAACAACTGTAAGATATACATTGGGGTCAGTAACAACATTTTTTTGCAAGTATTTAGTGTTACTTTTTATAATGTTACATTTAATAATTACTATTTCAAATAAATGTTGTTTATTTGCAATTTCTATTCATCAGAGAATGCTGAAAACATATTTCTTAATATTTGACAAACATACCAAACAAAACAACTGTATGAAATATTAAAACTGCAAAATATATTGAAATGGAAAAGAGTCATTTTAAATTGTGATAATATTTTACAATATTACTATTTCTTTTTACTGTGATGCTAACCCTAGCAAACATTGCTAATAAATAATAGTTACACTGAATAACATCTCCCCTGAAACTAGTCATTAATGAATATGTTTTTAAATGTACATAAAGTCCTTTTTTTTGGACAAGTGAATGGCAGGATTCTCTCGAGTACTGTCATTGTACATCTACTTTTTGCAGCACATTGTTTCAAATTAGCAGCTCCATAGAGAAGCTCTGTAACTCCTCGGCAACAAAGCGGGTTCATTTCCTCTCTACATGATCTATAATCAACTATAATGAACACACACCCGTGTGACGAAGACCCGGGAAGCTTTGTCTCTTAAATCAGACGTGTGGCGTCTTCTGAAAAATTTACCCAAAATAACGCATGTTGATCTGATTTGATTGTAAGAATAAACATATGGCCATGCTGAATTGTGGAATAAAAAATCTGTAGAGATGGCCCTTTTATACCAAAAAGAAGATACTATGTCTGCTTTTGAAGAAATTGATAGCAAAATTTTGGAAGAATAGTACAGCACCTTAAATCGTCAACCTGCTATCTTGACACACGCTCTTTGAATTACCATTGTGTATGAAATGTGCTATTTAAATAAACTTGCCTTGCCCTTTTAGTTCATTTAAAGAAACAGTTCACCTAAAAATGAAATTTACTCATCCTCAAGTTTTTCCAAACCTTTATGAGTTTTTAAAATCAATAAAAAATTCATCCCAAACCTTTATGAGTTTCTTTCTTCTGTTGAACTCAAAAGATGATATTTTTAAGAAAGTTGGTAACCAAACAGTTGACGGTAGCCATTGCCTTCCATAGTAGGGAAAAATACTATGAAATTTAATGGCTACCATCAGCTGTTTGGTTATCCATATTCTTCAAATTACCTTTTTATATTCAACAGACGAAAGAAACTCACACAGGTTTGGAACAACTTGAGGATGAGTAAATGATGACAGTTTTTCCATGTAATATCTCTACAAAGATGCCATATAATAAAAACTCTAGTTTTATGACAATGATAACTATAAAGTTTTTATAATCATTATATAATTCTATGAGAATAGGGAAGTCCATACTACAACTATAACAATAACGACAAAAAGGAAAATGATTTTTTCCAGCTGATGAATAGTAAAAACATTGACAGCCAATCAGAATCCATCCGAGTTAAAAGATCTCGACTCATCCTGTACTCAGGGGTGTGTACAATTTATTTTGTCCAATTAAATGCTTCCTTGAATGAGGATGTCCCTCGCCCCAATACCACCTATTTCTGAATACCTAGCAGTAATTCATGCTCATTACTGTTAAGTAAACTATAGCCTACTAGTAATATTTATTGGATTGGATCAATGAGCGCTACTGTACAAGTGTACATGCCAAGCAGAGTGAGGTGATAAATATGGAAGCGTCTTGGCAAGTGAGTGTTGGTTAGTGTCTAAGGCACGAGGCCTCAGGGATGTCTTCATTAAGCTCATGACATATTGGGGCTGCGAGCCTCGATTCTGCAGGCCTCTCCAGACCCCCTCAGTCTCTGTGTTAGAGAGAGGATGGTCTCACTCTCCTGTGATACATTAATTACCTCCTGTAGCCACAATTCAGCTCCTGTAGGAGTCAGGGGAGTGGGGCTCTTTCCCCCAGTCAAGCAGCAATTTACTCCTCTGTCTCTCTATGGTTCTCTACCTCTCTTCCCCTTTCTGTCACCCAATCTATTTCCATCTCCTCCTCTCCATCTCTCGCTCCAAATAAGCTGTCGTATCCGTTCACTTTTCATCATTGCGTTGCACCAGGGCTTTATCTCTAGTTTATGGCTCTTTGGAAAATTCAGCTTCTTCTTCAAACAATATGAGTGCATTGCTGTGGAAGTGAGTGGCTCTATGGCTGTTTCTTCAACTATGAGCAGTTTTTCTTTGTTTTCTGAATCAAATGTGTCAGATTTCATCTCAAGCTCTTCACGGATAGTGTTGTCTCCTTGGTAACCAAGTACCAAGATTCGATAACACATTATAAGCGACAAAAGGGCTGATTTTTTAAGTTCCTTAGTCGCGCCCAAACTCACAGTTGAAGTACTTCTTCCATTTATTTTTCACATAGGGATTTTAGAAAAGTCTCTCTTAAAGAGTTGTAAGCCATGAGCCAAACAGTATTTTTATTTTTAAATTTGTTTTTTTCAATAAATTTTGTTATAGAACCCCCATGAACAATACAGAATATAAAACTATTTATTTATATATGTAAAGATATACAAGCACTATATTTTAAGTTTATTGCATACAAATATTTAAGTAATTTGAGTATTACTCCACATCATACGCTGACAGGAGGGAGTGTTATAATGGATTGACGACTCATATTTTGGCCAGAAGCAATGGTTTAAACATTAAAAAGCCTTAATGATGGATTTGTTTCTTAAAAACATGCAGCTTATCACTTTACAAGACGTTCATTGATGGACTGGAATTGTGTGGATTACTTGTGAATTAATCAAACTCTAATTCTGACGGCAACCATTTACGGCAGAGGATCTTTTGGTGAGCAAGTGATGTAATGATAAATTTTTTCAAATCTATTCCTATCAAGAAATAAACTCATATAAATCTTTAATGGACTGAGGGTGATTCAATTTCATGCAAATTTTTGTTTTTGGGTGAACTATTCCTTTCACAGGTGCTTTTTAATGTTCTTTTACACAACTTGCTTGTTGCAATTCTCTGATTGGTTGCGATTTCGTCGCAGAATCATGAGTAATCACAGATTTCCACATGGAATTGCTCTATTCAACATGATTATTTAAAAACCCATTTGAAATAATGAGGGCTGATTCCTTGAACAAAAGCCACAGCTCATGGCTCAGCATTTAATGGTTAATAAGTTCAAAATCAATTCTCCTGGAGAAAATTAATTGATTTTTACTTCCGAAAACCTGATTATTGCAGTCTTTCAGTTGAGCCAATTAAGCACGGATAGAAAGTATGTAAGCATTGAATAAAACAACACATTTCACCTTTAAAGACACACCATCACTACAGAATCTTACATCTTCCATATGATCAGACATGGCACGCAGAGCAAATGTCGTTTGAATGAACGGCCGTGGCATTAAATTACTGTGATGTATTGGGCGAGCAGATGTTTGCTATGTAGCACACCTCATTAGCTTCCTCTGCGCTTCTTTCCACTTCATAGCTGGGCTGGGAGAGGCAGAGCAAGCAGCCTGGAGCCTTAGGCATCTTGGGTTGCCATGTCCTCTAATGTTACATCAGCTGTAGGTTCTGTGTCCTTATTTTGCACTTCATCCTGTATAGGCCAATTAACAGCACCTAAACATTTTCTACCTCTACAGCACCTGCTGCCGAGACTCAAAATAGATTGATGGAAAGAAAAAAACACAGCAATTTTAGCAATGCTACGATGCTGAAAGCAAAAAGGTATGCTTGTGTTAGGAGTGAGTCATGTGGTTTTCTGCTTTGCCACTCGACACCTCAGGCCAAGTTCAGAGCCATGTTAAACCCAATTTTGAACTGAAAGAATTTAAGTCAATTTTCCACTTTAACAGATGTTTCAGACCGCTCCAATCTGACAAATCTTTGGGCTCAATTCGCTGTTTTTGGAGGGAGTTTTGAAAGCTGCGGTCAAGAACGTCTTGGAAGAGAAAGAACCAAAGGCCTCTTTTTCTTCAGAACAGCCGTGTTTGACAGCAGAGAGTCTAATCCTGTGATCAACACAAACCAAGAGTTCAAATACAGAAACATCCACATACAATAATTCACAGGTACATCTGAGAGCTCACACATGCTCCTCATTAAATGTGTGGAGGACTCAATTTTGAGGAATATGACTCAGAGCAAAGGATAACATTTATCAACCTGCATGTATACACAAAAATCTTAAGGTTTTTCTTCAACTGCACTCTTAAATATAATGGTTCCACAAAATGTTCTTGATGGTGGAAAAAGTTTCTTTAGATTTTTAAAATGTTCTTTACACTAAGAAAAAAAATGTCAAGAACTGAAGGGTTTTTTTATGAACCAAATATGTTTCTTCTATGTAATCACTGTGAAAAATTCCATTTGGAACCATTATTTCTAAAAGTGTACAGGCACTTTCATGCCCATGGATTAAATTTTTTTTATTAAAATTAGGATTTTAGGATATAATTTATTAGGTTATAACTTTTTTTTGTTATATGAATGTCATATTGTCTTGGAAACTTTACCCATGCGTTCATTACTTGTTTTTGTGTCATTTCTAATGCCTTCTAAAATTCGAGATTTTTTTTATTAGTAGTATTGTTATTAACCTTTGCTAGAACAAGACTTTCAGTCTAAAAATATGAAAATCTATTAAAAAATGAAATCCTAAATAAAGAGAGAAATAATCATAAACCATTTCAATATTTATTGTGTGAAAATCATCAGTTTTTGCACACAACTTCTGTTGTGACGTAACTCCCACAAGCAAATTTTTGGTCCCTAATAGTTTAATATTTCAACAAATGTTTTATGCAAGTTAGTGAACTTGTTTACAAAGGAGACAAAGAAGAGCATGCTTAAGCTGAAATATGAAAAAAGGAGAAAAAAATATATAAAAAAATCAAGGTAGATATCAAGTTTAAGTTGCACAAAGTAAAATAAAAAAAATAAGTAAATAAAATGAATTGCATCTATTTAGACACATAAAATGCTAGCTATGAAAACAAAATGTTTATAATGTTATTTCCACCACATTTTCTATTAATTTATCATGAAAATCAGAAAAAAATTATCTGCATCTATATTTGCTGTTGGATGCTGATAGAAATTACTTTTGTGAAAAATATGTAATATGTATCTTCTAAAACAACACAGCCAAAAGTGTCCATACTTGAAAAAACACCCAGAAACTTTTTTCCTTTTTTTTTTTTTTTATGCAACTGACCGTAAAATGCAGGTCAGATATTCAAAGGATGTAATGGAAACTTTTAAAGAATGGTCAGAGCTTAAATAGGAGGGTTTTTGTTTAGGGCGGCTTAAGCCAGGAACACTGGCATATGTGAGGGGTAGAGGAAACAGAACACTTCTAGACAATGAGCTGTTTCTGTCTAGTGTGTGTGTGTGTGTGTGTGTCTATTAGAGCTCTGCTTGCACACCTGCCGCCCTACTGTCTGGCAGTCACCTCTACCCACACGGCACACACACACTCTCTTACACACACTGACAAAGGTAGACAGATGGGCTGATGAGAGAGAGCGGGAGAGAGAGAGAGGGAGAGGGAGAGGGTAGAAAGCAGATGTGTTTGTTGTTTCCTCTGGCCTTGGGCCTTGCACTGTGCACACACAGACTGTGGAACAAAACCAAACACGAATTTGTCCAGTTTATCACACAGACGGTTCATGTGAATGCTTCATAGCAGCTCCTGATGACAGAGCCCTGAACAAAAGCCAACCTGTTTATCTTAAAGCCAACAGTATGGCTCACACACGACTAACAACCTACACTATGACTTTGAGCTTTGAGACAAATACGCGTGTGTATGTGTATATTAATTTGGTTTATTTAATTACTTGACAAAATTATATTTATTTTGAACATAATATCTTTTATGTATACATACATAAGCATATATTTTTTGTATATATATGTGTGCGTGTGTGTGTGAATATCAAATGTAAATTTGTAAATATTTATGTATATATACATAAATATTTATTTGGTTTATTGAATTACTTGATAAAAGTCTATTTATTTTGAACATAAAATCATCTTTTATGTGTTTTTTTTTTAAACATTTTAATAAATAATATTTTTGGGGTTTATTACTTGAATTGTATACTTGACAAAATATTATTTTGAACATAAAAAATGCAATTTTCTATATTTGTTTGTTTGATTAAATAAAAACAAACAACAAATAAACAAACTTTTGCTGGTCAATTTAATTACTTAACAAAATAATTAATTTTGAACAATGTCATCTTATTTTTGATTTTCTTGTTTAATACTAAATGTGAATTTTTACATACATTTTTATAAATAATATTTTTTCGTTTATTACTTGAATCGCTTACTTGACAAAATAATATTATTTTGAACATAAAAATGCCATCTTTCTTTCTTTCTTTTTTATTTAAATAAAACAAACAAACAAATAAACAAACATTTACTGGTTTACTGAATTACTTGACAAAATAATATTTATTTTGAATGTCATCTTATTTTTTATTTTCTTATTTACATGAATGTGAATTTTTAAATACATTTAAATACATTTTAATAAATATTTTTTTGTTTATCACATCTTTCTTTCTTTCTCTTATCTTATCATCTATCTATCTATCTATCTATCTATCTATCTATCTATCATGTAGAAAATTGTCCTTGGCTTTCTATACACATTAATGCATAAAATATAGCAGTTTTTGACAATATATATATATATATATATATATCTGTGGGATAATACAGTATGTGTGTGGGAACTGGATGAAAAGAATGATGTGGCTGATGTGTGTCAGCTACTCTCTTTCATTTTCTCCCTGCATGCTGCCGCTACACTCATTTAGTTAGATGATAATTACTCTGCCATCACCTGCCTTTATCCACTCTAATTGCATTCTGTAATCACCACACGACCATACGAGAGACTAAATTTGGCATTTGCACATTAAATCCACAGCATAAACGCATTAGAAATGAATTTCAGGTAATCGCCATAACCTTGCCCCTGCCTCTCTGTCCCCTGTTGTTTGTTAAGTTATTCATCAAAACTCGTTTGTTTATAATTTTTTTACATCTTGATTAAATTATGCTTTTAGCACGACCGACCCCTCCTCCCCTGGGGTGGTCCGTCAACGGCGCTGAAATCAAACGAAATTGAAAAGACTTAACAACAATTGATTTTTTTCCCGTTTAATGAATAACGTTTTAATTGCAGAATGATCTCTGTGCTGAAGCGGAGAGGATAAACGGGGCTATTGTATGCGCCTGTGATGTCTAAATGCCACAGCACTGCTTCTTAGCTCCTCTCTGACACGCGCATAATTAGTTTTCTGAGCCACGGTCGGATTGGGGGCACTTCTCTCAACATGGCAGTGCCATCTGTCCAGATGCCAGGCGTTCTATGCCTCTTTTCTCCTGCTCAGGCTTTGTGAAGGAGAAAGGAAGAGGCATGACATTTTCCACAAGTACGGTACACTGTGGTGTCCCATTATGCTATTGTAAAGCATAGAGGCATAATTCCTATATTTTTTTACTGTGAGGACGATTAGATGTTAGATGTTAGATTAGCTATTACCTAACAAAATTATCTTGACCATAATGATTATATCCTTTATATTTACTTTGTAATTTGCATATTTTATTGGTTTATTACTTGAATTGCTTACTTGACAAAATTATTTATTTTGAACATTTAATTTGATCTTATCTTTGGTTATCTGTTGGTTTATATATATATATATATATCATTTGGTTTATTACATGACAAAATTATATTAATTTTGAACAATGACATCTTATTTTTTATTTTCTTATTTAATACATGAATGTGCAATCTTCTTTATTTATTTATTTGTATATTGTTTGTTTGTTTAAATGACAACAAAAACAAACTAACTTTTACTGGTTTATTGAATTACTTGACAAAATAATATTTATTTTGAACAATTTAATCTTTTTAGTTTCTTATTTAATAATGCATGTGAATTTTTTTAATACATTTTCAATAAGTAATATTTTATAGCTAGTTTATAAATATAAATACTGTATCCCTCTGGATTTTGGCCTGTCGTAAATCTTGACCATAATGACTATAATGATCCATAAATATCAGCTTTTTTAACTATGTAATTTGCATATTTTTATTGGTTTATTACTTAAATTGCTTACTAAAAAAGGATTTATTTAAAACTGAATTTTATTGATTAGCCTATATACATATACATATATATACACACATATATATATATATATATATATATATAGAGAGAGAGAGAGAGAGAGAGAGAGAGAGACACATATACATACATAAAATAAAATAAAATAAAATAACGTATTTTTTAATGTAATTATATACTTTTTTCTTGGATATATGTGATATTCAAAATTATAATATAATATAATAAACATTACAATAAATTAAGTCAAATAAAACAAAATACATGAATAAGAATGTAGAAAATTAAAGCAGAGATCTCTGAACACAACACTAAAAGGCAACTGTGAAATAAGACCCAGGCATTTACTTCATCCAATTTCTTGCAATAAAATAGCTCATACATTCAGAAAAATTGCTCCGTGCAATCAAAGAGTTTGACTCATCTAAGAGACACAAATGGTGCTGTCATAACTTTTTTGTGTGTAGTGTGACAAACATTTTAATCTTATGCCAGATTATGTGAAACATGACACTGACTATGATGTTTTAGAGTGTTACGTAATGCTCGCTGTGAAATGCCAGAGTCACGTATAGCTGGTCTGCCAGTGTGGCTTGCAAAGATGATGTAATGTAATTAAACAGGGCAGGGTCTCGCTGCCACTCAAACGTCTCACATCATATGGGTAGTTGGTGTGAAAAGCTTTTTACACTAGTGAGTCATACATGCCTTATATTGTTCCTCTTCAGGAACTCGAGCTGCGTTGGAAAACGCTAGGGGAACGCCTTCTGTGACCACGCTCTGAATCACATGTAGAAAAAACACCATTTGAGCAGGGGCGAAGGTGGCCAGCGTTTCAGACTGTGTGTTCCACCATGCCCGCGTTTCATTACGGGTGCGGATACACACAGTTTGTGCGTTGTCTGCCTGGGAGCGGAGCATGCTGAGTCAGCTCTTGAGAGAGCTGACTACTCACCGGGATCGGAAGCCCGTTCTGCGGTTACTTCGCCCCCCGGGGAGCGAGCTCGGCGCTCAGCCTGTCTTCCTCCGAGGAGGTTGATGTGGTGGGCGTCGATGAGGATTCGCCCCCTCAATCGCCCCAGTATGATAGTATAAAAAAGTAAATTCATTATATATTATAGAGTCAATATACTGAATATATACACAGCACTTTTACTGTTATAAATTATAACATTTATTTATATTTACAGATTTTAACAAAGAATTTGTATACCAAAATATCTTGTCATGCATTTTTAGAACAATTAAATGACATTAAAAAGACTATATTTAACGAATTAAAGATTCTATGAAGTGCTAAAAATTCATTAAAGGGGTCATATGATGCGGTTTCAAGTTTTCCTTTCTCTTTGGAGTGTTACAAGCTGTTCGTGTATAGATAAGATGTGTAAAGTTGCAAAGACTAAAGTCTCAAACCCAAAGAGATATTCTTTATAAAAGTTAAGGATGCGGAGTTTTGAGCATCGTGTGTGTGTGTGTGTGTGTCAGAAAGAGAGAGAGAGAGACCGGGTCACATCACTGTGGAGTCAGCTGTCTTAACCGTGGCTTGTGTACTGCAAACACATACCAGCTTCATCACTGTGTCTGTCACGCGACTCTGTTCCCCTTTCGGGCTCTGTCTTTACATTTATTTTGAAAGACGAAGCTCGCGATTATGGTAAGGGGCGTTACATTTCCGACGAGTGCTTGCGGTGTTCGGCCAATCACAATGCACTGGGTCAGCTGGCCAATCAGAGCAGACTGCGCTTGTCGGAAGGAGGGACTTTGTAGAAAACGAAGCGTTTGAGAGAGGCGGGGCATAGAGGACCTACAATAATGTACAGTATTTGAAAAATAATGTGTTTTTTGAACATTAAAGCATGTCAACATATTCTGTTACACCAAATACACAAAATAATGATCTTTAAAAAAGCATCATATGACCCCTTTAAAATTGTCATTTTAAATCTTTATCAATCATTGCTATCCTTCACAGGTTTAACCCATTTGTCAGCAAAAACGTTTTTAATAATTTAAAATGTAATACAATTGAAAAATTATTTTATATATTTAAATAAGTACAGGTCAGATTAATGTTGTTTCATATTTACATATATATTCGCTATGTTGAATGACGATGGAACATTATTTCACCTATATTTTGACATTTTATTATTAGAAAAGTTATTTGAAACATTCAAGGCAGCACCTGACTTCCATTTAATATGCTTTCTGTGCATGTGGCCACCTAAATAGGACATCTCATCTTTGACCCTTATATAACGTTTATATATATATATATATATATATATATGTGTGTCAATCACTCTGCTTGCCAGAAATAAGGAACAAGATACACAGACAAACTAGAACACACATCATATATAGACATCCACACCATAAGAAAATAAATGCATTATACAAAACATACATTATAAACCAGGAGGTGACGGTGGTCACAGATGATATAATCTGTGGGCAGTTTCTGGCAGACATGAGGACATCGGTTGGCCTGCCATTGGCTCACTGTGGGGTTCACAATAATAAAACATGGAGCCCAATAATAATATATAGAACAGCTCCCAGATGCTCAGGCTGTTTGGAAAGTAGAATGAGAGATGAGCGGCTATTACATTAACTCAGTAAGGCTGACCGCAGTTAGCAACTATGTCCTAGTCAAGTGCTGTATGAGATAAACTATTGAGCTTTATCCATTAAGTGTCTATTAAGTTGCATTTACGCATGTCTGAACGTGTGCGTTTGCTCCAGTTCCAGTTCATAAGACCTACTGCTCCCTAACAATACAACCTTATTAACTTGAATTTATTCATCTACTTTGCATATGGTAATATGCAAGGTGATTAAAGAGTAAAAATGAAAGGCAAGCTCTTTCCGGCTAATAAGCAAGACCTTCAGAATGAATTTGCCCGGGCAGCAGTGAGCACAATTAAAATGTCCAGGAAGCATGGGAGTGTGAGATTGTCAAGGCATTTCTGAATGCACTTAGTAGAGAGTGATTGCGGTGTTATTTCAGAGGCTATACTTAATGACTGGCCACGACTCATTCATCGCATACATGCAACAAAAGCAAGACTACGCAAGTCATACGTGGGTACTGAGGAAAAAAAGTCTTCCAAAAAAATAATTTTTGACAAAAATCTAGACACACAGTGTGCAAAACTTCAAATGAAAATCTATACTCCATTAAGGCAAGACACTACAGGCAAAACACTTTTTTTTCATGCACTGGTCAATTTTGAGATTTCAGGTTTCAGACTAGTGGAAAAAAGACATCCAAAATACACTTTTAAAGGGGTCATATGATGCTTTTTTAAAGATCATTAT
>NW_015557082.1:0-22713 GCF_001515605.1 Sinocyclocheilus anshuiensis
TATCTATCTGTCTATCTATCATCTATCTATCTATCTATCTATCTAATTTAATTGATGTAAAATCATATTTAACGTATTTATTTTATTTTCATTTATTTTATTTATGAATTTGTTTACTTTGCTTCTGTTTACCATTTTTTTGTATGTATATTTTTCTTATTCTTTGTTACACGTGAAACTTTTTGTTTATGCCTTTAATGTTCTTCTGAAGGTAGTGTAATTTCTGTTTCATTAATAAAAATGAAAAACGTTCTGTTCTCCATTAATTTTTTCCATTTTGAAGGATGTACTGGCCTTCAAGAAGGTTCTTATGCATAAATTGAACTGTCAAAAAAAAAAAACATCATTTCAAAATAGTTAGTCATTTTTCAGCTTTACACTCCAGTCCCATTCACTATATTTTTTTATTTATTTACTATTTTATGAAAATAATATCTTTAAAAATTGACTTCTAAATTCTACAGATGATACAGGTGGGAAACAATAAAAAAAATCATCCAATATTTTGCTCCAGTCTCCACAGTCTCCATTCACTTTAATTATATATATATATATATATATATATATATGTGTAAGATGTCATTATACAGTCTGTGAAACAAATCTTTTTATAAGAAATAAATACATATGTTTAATATTTACTGTTTTATTTAAAAATCTTAAGCGTGAGTATATGCCAAATATTTATTCCTCAAAACTACTTAAAAATAATAATAGTAAAAATACTTTAAAATAATCGTTCGGGAATTAATGTATATTATTTTAGATAAAAAACATTCATAAAAGTGCAGTTACATTCCAGTGAATGCATTTTGAATAGATGTTTTCATACACAAATATGAAATTGTTTTTATGTTCTCCCAGTTTCATTTTCAACACCGTTGTTTCATAATCAAGTCGGAGCGAATGTTAATATAACACTATTAAATTGAAGTCTTTAGCGGCGCAGACATTGTACATTCTTATTGGTGGACGCAAAGAGTGACAGTCCTGCCAAGAGAGGCGGGACTTCCGCTGACAAAAGATGGAATGAGCGGAAACCGCTGCAGAAACCAACCGCCTTTCCTCGCGTACTGTATCTGGAGCAGGTCTCGCTGTCTGTCGGCCTGAAAAACGGACCGCGGACGAACACAAACGAGCAGAACGAAGAGCGGTGCACAGAGGGACGACAAGATGCCGCACAACTTCCGGCCCGGGGATATTGTCTTTGCTAAAATGAAGGGCTATCCCCACTGGCCGGCCCGGGTGAGAGCACACACCCCCACCAGCTTCACCTCAGCGCCTAGCCATTTACGCGTCATATGTATATATATATATAGTTTTTGCAAACAAACTCGAATTATATATTACTTCGGAGTCTAAACATATTAATTATGTGTTTATTTCATATTATTACCCTAGTGATGAATATATGAAGCTAGCTGGCTTGCTAACTTGTTTGCTGGAGCTGCAGCAAAGGTCGCGTGTCCGCAAAGTCTTGTTTATTTTTGTATTTTATACATTAGGAATCGTCTTTAGATGCATAATGAGGTCAAATCTGTATAGATACTACATTTAGGCTTGGGGCTTTTATATTCCTTTTGTCTAATAACGTCAAATGCAATGGTGGGGGGGGGGGGTGAGTTATGTTTGCACATGGAGATACTTTATTGCACGTGACTTACTCGGTGCAAAGTAGAAAACTCATTTATTAATTTGTACTTAATTCTATAAACCTTCAAATTTCCACTACTGAAGGTGTGAAGAACGTGTAATAACCCTATTTTAATATGTCTCCTCCAGATTGAAGATGTTGCAGAAGGGGCTGTCAAACCTCCGCCTAATAAAATCCCCATTTTTTTCTTTGGGACTCATGAAACGTACGTATTCCTGGAGTTGAATGAGCACCAGGTTATTAATGATGATAAACGGATGCATATTATTTGTTATGATTTGTGTGCATTACCTTACTGTTTTCTCAGTGTTTTTAAAAGTATGGTGGGGCCTTGCTTGTTTGAACTGTTATGGAGTAACAGGTGGCACTAGAAGAACCTTTTTAGACCAAATTTGTTTTCCCTTTTTCAATCTGAGAACTTTGTAGACACCTTCATACAGTGGTGTGAAAAAGTGTTGGCCCCCTTCCTGATTTCTTATTTTTTTGCATGTTTGTCACACTTTAATGTTTCAGATCATTTAAAGTCGCACGGAATGAAAAACCACCCAATGTATTGTCTAAATGCATGTTGCAGATCTTATCATAAACACTTCATCTGTACAGTTTCATTTGGTAAAAATGAGTTTTAACCTCATGATGTTTAATTAAAATGCCATAAAACGAGTGTAAAGTTCACATTTTTAAATCCAATCAACAACAATGCGTAGAACCAAATTTACACCCTACATTTTTTGATTATCTGTTGTACTCGTATGTAGGTCACAATACAGAAGAACAGAGCTGTTGCTACTTCTGTTTCATCCCAACTTTATAATACTGATTTTAACTTTCCTTTCAGAGCATTCCTTGCACCCAAGGACCTTTTTGCATATGAAAAGTACCAAGACCAATATGGGAAGCCCAACAAAAGGAAAGGGTTCAATGAAGGCTTGTGGGAAATCCAAAACAACCCTCATGCCTCCTATAGCACACCTGCAGTAAGACTTCATTTCTCTGTCTGTAATCATCTGTTGTTTCATGACAGCAAATGCTGATTTGTTACATCTTCCCTGTATTTGTTTAGCCTGCATCATCATCGGACAGCGAGGACAACCAACCTGCGCCGGGCAGTGATGCGGAAGAAGACAAGGAAGCAGTGGTGCCGAGGAAAGCTGAAACAGGAAGTGATGGCTCTGACTCTGGAAGTGAGGATCAAAGGAAGACGGCAGTGAAGCGGAAAGCTCCTGCTGCAAAGGTATCCAAACATGATTGACTGTATATCCTCACAGTCATCTCATATGTCATTTTTCTCTCTTCTCTTGCAGTATTATGCATTATACTTTCAGGTGCTCTGAATTTCTCTTTTCAAAGCTCTTAATGTCAGTTTTAGTTAGTTACAAATTTACTAGTGTTAAACAGAAGAGTGTTAGTGTTTGTAGAGTAATCAGTGTAGTGCAAGTAGTTCTTCTTTAAGCAGTAGTCATTCTATGTTATTAATGTATTCATAGCTATGCCTAAAGTATATGTTTTTTTTATGTTTACGTTCTGTTGTACACATACGCTATATGTTCATGTTAAAAATGAACTATACTTTGGGCTTAAAGGACGTAGTTTGGCACAGTGTTCAATGGAGTGCCTGCAACTCCTTTATACTTGGAGTAAAGGGCCATTCACACCAAGGACGATAACATTAAAGGGTTAGTTCACCCAAAAATGACAATTCTGTCATTAATTACTCACCCGCATGTCGTTCCAAACCAGTAAGACCTTCGTTCATCTTCGGAACACAAATTAAGATATTTTTGATGAAATCCGAGAGCTTTCTGACTCTGCATAGACAGCAATGCATCTGACACGTTTAAGGCCCAGAAAGGTAGTAAGAACATCATTAAAATAGTCCATGTGACATCAGTGGTTCAGCCGTAATTTTATGAAGTTACGAGAACACTTTTTGTGTGCAAAGAAAACAAAAATACAAACTTTATTCAACAATTGCTTCTCGTCCGTGTCAGTCTTCAGTGCGCGTTCACAAGAGAACCACGACGCATACGTGTGTACTATCCCTTAAACTAAATAGTTATAGATTCTAAATCTATGAGAGAAGGGAAGTTGACACCACAATTAAATTATTACAACACAGAGGAACGATATCATGGGAATCACTTTGAGATCGATTTTTCCAGCTGATCAATGCTAAAAACATTGACAGCCAATCAGAATCCACTTTAAAGAACTTGAGCATTCAAAGTGACTGACGACAAAACTGCAGCATGCTTATAATAATAAAAAAACATATCGTCCATTGGTGTGGACTAGGGCTGCACGATAAATCGCATGCGATATTTAACGCGCATCTTATCAGTAAAGCCGGTTCTGTAATCAGCGGTAAATCTCCATCACATGCGTGCTTTCACATTGAGCAGCATTAAACAAATTTACTAGTGTTAAACAGAAGAGTGTTAGTGTTTGTAGAGTAATCAGTGTAGTGCAAGTAGTTCTTCTTTAAGCAGTAGTCATTCTATGTTATTAATGTATTCATAGCTATGCCTAAAGTATATGTTTTTTTTATGTTTACGTTCTGTTGTACACATACGCTATATGTTCATGTTAAAAATGAACTATACTTTGGGCTTAAAGGACGTAGTTTGGCACAGTGTTCAATGGAGTGCCTGCAACTCCTTTATACTTGGAGTAAAGGGCCATTCACACCAAGGACGATAACATTAAAGGGTTAGTTCACCCAAAAATGACAATTCTGTCATTAATTACTCACCCGCATGTCGTTCCAAACCAGTAAGACCTTCGTTCATCTTCGGAACACAAATTAAGATATTTTTGATGAAATCCGAGAGCTTTCTGACTCTGCATAGACAGCAATGCATCTGACACGTTTAAGGCCCAGAAAGGTAGTAAGAACATCATTAAAATAGTCCATGTGACATCAGTGGTTCAGCCGTAATTTTATGAAGTTACGAGAACACTTTTTGTGTGCAAAGAAAACAAAAATACAAACTTTATTCAACAATTGCTTCTCGTCCGTGTCAGTCTTCAGTGCGCGTTCACAAGAGAACCACGACGCATACGTGTGTACTATCCCTTAAACTAAATAGTTATAGATTCTAAATCTATGAGAGAAGGGAAGTTGACACCACAATTAAATTATTACAACACAGAGGAACGATATCATGGGAATCACTTTGAGATCGATTTTTCCAGCTGATCAATGCTAAAAACATTGACAGCCAATCAGAATCCACTTTAAAGAACTTGAGCATTCAAAGTGACTGACGACAAAACTGCAGCATGCTTATAATAATAAAAAAACATATCGTCCATTGGTGTGGACTAGGGCTGCACGATAAATCGCATGCGATATTTAACGCGCATCTTATCAGTAAAGCCGGTTCTGTAATCAGCGGTAAATCTCCATCACCTGCGTGCTTTCACATTGAGCAGCATTAAGTAACCGTTGTTCACTGACGAGCTGCGCAAAACCACTTTCATATTCGCGCGATTTTTTGCGCAGCTCGTCAGTGAAAAGTGGCTCTGTGTAGTTAATGCTGCTCAATGTGAAAGCACGCATGTGATGGAGATTTACCGCTGATTACAGAACCGGCTTTCTGACAAGATGCGCATTAAATATCGCATGCGATTTATCGTGCAGCCCTAGTGTGGACACTAATATGGATTTAGTTGTAGGTGTGAACGGGCCTTACAGGATTAGTTCACTCCAGAATTAATATTTCCTGATAATTTACTCACCCCCATGTCATCAAAGATGTTCATGTCTTGCTTTCTTTCTTTCTTTCTTCAGTCGAAAAGAAATTAAGGTTTTTGAGGAAAACATTCCAGGATTTTTCTCCATATAGCTAGTGGACTTCAATGGGGATCAGTGGGTTGAAGGTCCAAACTGCAGTTTCAATACAGCTTCAAAGGGCTCTACAAGATCCCAGCCGAGGAATAAGGGTCTTATCTGGTGAAACGATCGGTCATTTTCTGAAAAAAGATCATTTCTATACTTTTTAACCACAAATGCTTGTCTTGCACTAGCTCTGCGATGTGAGTCTGCGACTTCATGCATTACGCAATCACGTTGGAAAGGTCACGTTCAAAAAAGTAGGTTAGGGCGAAAAACTAAAATTTCTCCTCCAACTTCAAAATCGTCTGATTTTGTTGTTTTAGCTTTTTTTTTTTTTGTAAAGGGCGTTTGACTTTGCACGTTCACTTAGGGCTGGACAATAATTCAATATCAATATGTATCGCGATATAATTTTTTTCAATAACGGTGATATGATTTTTAAACACATTTTGGCCATATCGTCCAGCCCTACGTTCACTTTGTAAACACTGGGTCGGTATTCCGCCTATGTCACGTGTGACCTTTTCAATGTGATTCCATCATGCGTGAGGTTGAGCTAGTGCAAGACGAGCATTTGTGGTTAAAGTGTGTGTGTGTGTGTGTGTATATATATATATATATATATCTCAGTGTTTCCCCTAGGTTTACGGCTTTTGGGGGGGGTTCTGTTTTTTTTCAGTTTTAATTTTTCTGGACTCTTTTTTTTTTTTTTTTTTTTTTTTTGTTTAAATTAATTTTTTATCAACATTTTAACAAAAATTACATGTTTAGGGCCCTATGAAATGTTTTATTTTTTCCAACCTTATGTTTTAGTGTTGCCAAATTCTGTGTTTTAACATGTCTAATTATTTGAAAGCATAAAAACAAGTTTCATTTATTCTTACAATAGCCTTATGATTTTTTCCTCAGAAATTCTGTGTTGTGTATTTACATTTGTTTAAGGCATAAAACAGTAATTTAATCTATCTTTTAATTAATGAAAATTAAACAAATTTTATTTTTGGAAAATAAAGGGGATTTAATATTACAATTAAAACATTGAAGAAATATTGTATGATTATAACTTAAAAATAAGGTTTTAATAATTTTAGTAGTAGTAGTAGCCTATTACGTAAATTCTACTGAACAATAGTAATATATTTCTGCTGCAATGTGTTTAAGTTAAGCCGAACTTTTATTTTGACGGTTTGCTGTGAATACCTTTACATTCCTGTGTTTATATGATATGAGGATGGTTTTACTCAAATTAAATGGTCAGATGCTCATGAAGTGACTCTCAGAGCAGTTCTGGAGATGTTGTTCATGTATTTATGTCCTCATTAGTGAAGTGACATGGAGGTGAGTAAACTAGTGCTTTAATACTCGCATAAACTACTTTTATGGTGCTTTTGTGTCTGTTTTGAAGCTTGAAAGCTTCATGTGAGTTAAATTAAATTGCATGGACAAGATATATAAAAAAAAAAACATCAATAGATAAAAAACGTCTTTTATGTAAAATTTTGCAGCGGCCACCAGTGAAGAGAACACGGGCATCATCCAGTGATCGAGATGGAGAGGAGAGTGGATCTCCCTCAGAACCCGAACCATCACCCAGCTCGGACTCTGACTCCGGCAAAAACAGCGACCAGGTATTCTCGCCCGAAATTTGCTCAAACATCTCATGGCTTCATTTCTACCAAAAAATGCTGTGTAGTTAATAAAATGCACATTGAAATCATATAAACAAGTTACTAATGTGTTCTCTAGGACTTCACGCCACAGAAGGAGTCGGGCGGTCACGGCGGCAAAAAGCCAGCAGGCAGAGGCAGGAGGAAGGTGAGACAACCTCATTGACCTCATGTGGCCATCTATAATTACATACTTGCTTGATCTTATACCATTTTTTTTTTGTATCATTTTAGAAGGCATCATCTGGCTCCGATTCAGAATCGGGCTCCCAGTCAGATCAGAGGGCCGCCAGAAGCGATTCAGAAGAAGAGAAGCCCCGGCCGGCCGTCTCTGGATCCGAATCGCAGTCTGGATCCAAATCCGACTCTGATTCAGAACCTCCTCCTCCTCCTGCAAGGAAAGGCCCACAAGGGTGCAAGAAAGGTGAGAACATGCGCTTTGCAACATGAAGCCAGCACATATTATAATTAGTTTTAACGGTTGAGTAGTTGCGTTGAATGGCAGCACAGTGGATGGAAACTTTACCTGAGACAGTTGTCCTCGGATATCAGGAATCCTAGACAAGTACATCAGAATACTAAAAGACACTTTTCTTTTTGCGTCATTCTCCAAGCGGAGAAACCTCCACCAAAGTCACGAGGAAGGAAAACCAAACCAGCTCCAGAAAGGGCTCCTTCCTCTTCATCAGACAGCGACAGGTGAGTTTGGTTTATCTGTTCGTTTTAAGCATGTTTACACTGATGATGATGATGATAATAGTATTTCCTTTCCGTCATAAATACGTTATGTATTTATAGTTAAATTCATAGTTCACCCAAAAATGAAAATTACCCCATGATTTACTCACACTCAAGCCATCCTAGTTCTATATGACTTTCTTCTTTCAGACGAATACAATCAGAGTTATATTAAAAATGTCCTGGCTCTTCTGAGATGACCGAGATTTTGAAGCCCAAAAAAGTGCATCCATCCATCATAAAAAGTGACCCTCCCATAGACCGCAAGGATCCTAACACGATCAAGGCTCAGAAACGTAGCAGGGACATCTGTAAAATAATCCATGTGTCATCAGTGGTTCAACCGTAATTTTACGAAGCTACGAGAATACTTTTTGTGCGTAGTATACTCGTAGCTTCATAAAATTACGGTTGAATCACTGATGTCACATTTTAACGATGCGCTTGCTACGTTTCTGTGCCCTGATTATGGTAGTTCCGTTGCTGTCTATGGAGGGTCAGAGAGCTCTCAGATTTGATCAAAAATACCTTAATTTGTGTTCTGAAGATGATTTTGGAGAGTATCACATACATAAACAACATATGCAAGAAAAGGTATTCTCGTAGCTCCGTAAAATTACAGTTGAACCACTGATGTCACATGGACTATTTTAACGATGTCCTTGCTACGTTTCTGAGCCTTGATCGTGTTAGGATCCTTGCTGTTTATGCAGGGTCAGACAGCTCTCAGAATTCATCAAAAATACCTTAATTTGTCTTTGAAGATGAACAAAGGTCTTACAGGGTTGGAACGACATGAGGGTGAGTAATTAAAGACAGAATTTTCATTTTTGGGTGAACTATCCTTTTAATGTCGTCAAAAATACAATTCACATGATCATTAGGTGATAGAACATACAAATATTCTGTGAATTTTTGAGGAACGCATAGATGATCGTTTGAGTTTGAATTTTTATTCAAAGTGACAGCGAGACAGACCGTGTCAGCGAGTGGAAGAAGAGAGACGAGGAGCGGCGGAAGGAACTGGAGGAGCGAAGGAAGAAAGAGGAGGCTGAAGAGCTCCGTCGGCTCCGGGAGCGAGAGAAAGAGGAGGACGAGAAAAGGAAAAAGGAGAAAGAGAACAAGGCCAGGAGAGGAAGCAGCAGTGGCAGCGGCAGCAGCTCGGACGATGAAGTGGATGATCACCCTCTCAAAAAATCCAAGAAACCTCCGCCTCCCCCCATCCCCGCACCTTCAGACTCCGACTCGCCACCAGCTGCAGAGGCCAGTCACCAGAACTTTACCCAGACTCTTTCTACTAGTGTCGCTGCTCAAAATGTTGACTGTTTGGGTTGTTGTGTTTCCTCTTTAGGGGAAGAAATCCGCCAAACGTCACGACAGCCAGAAAAGGCGGCAAAAGAAAGAGAAGGAGCTGAAAGAGAAAAAAGAGAGGAAGATCAAAGAAAGGAAGCCTCAGAGATCAGAGGAGAAACGCAAAACGAGGTATGTATTTGGGAGTGTTCATTTATGATATATTATAGTATTTATTAGTATTCTGAATTCGCTTTTATTTTTATATTCGCAGTTTTCAGTTTAATTTTATTTGAAGTTTTAGTAATTTTGTGTTTTGTCACTTTTATTATTTTTTTGTGTTTTTATTTACCTTTAATTTACTTTTATTTCAGTAAGTTGCCAAAGCAACATTTTTAGTTTTTTTAAATGTTTTTAATGAATTTTTTGAAATTCTTTTTGTATTTTATTTGTATTTCAATTCATAAAAAAAGATTTTAGTTTAGTTTAAATAATTTAGTTTAGTAGTTTTAATTAACAAAAACCAGTATAATTGAGATACTATTATAATTATTGATATTTTACATTTTAATTAGTTTACATTTTTTAATTTTTTTTGTTTTCATTTTAATGTTAGTTAATGTTTTAGTTATTTAGTTGTGGGGTTTTTTCTCTTTTTAAAATTAGTATGTAGTTTTTATGTCAATTTCAGTTTTAGTTAGTTTAGTATATTAAGTTAAACTAAATGAGAAATGAGAAATAATTTTTTTTATGTATTTAAATATATATATTTTTCCATTTAATGTTTATTTTATTTCAAGTAACAAAAATGTGTTGTTGGTGGGGTTTTTTTTCATAATTTTTTTCGTTTTAGTTAACTATAATAACCCTGACAATAACACCACTGTTTCCCAGAAGGCCTAAACCAGAGAAGCCTAAACGGAAGCCAACGCGTCCACCTGAGAAGAAAGTCGAGAAGAAAAAAGGTCAAATGAAACATGTTCTCATGGCTGTTCAGTCCTTTTGAGTTATTTTACGGGCAGTCAGACTTTAACTCTTGTTTCTGTCGCCCTGTATAAATTCAGAACCCTCACCTGAAGAGAAACTACAGAAGCTCCACACAGACATCAAGTTTGCACTGAAAGTTGACAACCCAGTAAGTATTGACATCATCAGCCTACCCATGTCGCTTAAAACACAAAATTAAAATGACCGGAATCATTGTTCTACCAATTTTACAGCAAAGTCTAGTATTCAAACAAGCAATGAGTTTGGTCATATTCTCCTAGGATGTCGATTCATTGAATCAGTTGATTCAAACCGGTTTTAGTTCATATGGTTCAGTGGTATTGAATGAACCACACATGACCTCTAAACTTTCAAAATGCTGTTGAATTTAGTCTATATTTATAGCAGAGGCTGTACGTGTGAAAATGACGTGATTTGTGAATCTCCTGGTATCATTCTGCGTCTTCTGCTTCCTTTCAATCTGTAGGACATTGAGAAGTGTCTGCAGGCCCTGGACGAGCTCAGCTCAGTACAAGTAACCACTCAAATCTTGCAGAAGAATACAGATGTTATTGCCACACTCAAAAAGGTACAAACATTTGCCATTTATAATCCATGTAAAAGGATAGTTCACCCAAAAGTTCTGTCATTAATTACTCCGTTCAACTTCGGAACAGAACGTAAGATATTTTTGATGAAATCTGAGAGCTCTGTGACCCTCCCATAAACAGCAAGGATCCTAACACGATCAAGGCTCAGAAACGTAGCAAGGACATCGTTAAAATAGTCCATCAGTGGTTCAGCCGTAATTTTACGAAGCTACGAGAATACTCTTTGTGTGCAAGGAAAAAAAAAAACGACTTTATTCAACAATTCGTCTTTTCCGCGTCACCCTATAGCGCCATTTTGGAGAGTATCACATACGTAAACGGCGTATGTATGTGGATATGTTGTTTACGTTCAGATCAAAGCGTAAACCGTGTAAACAACGTATCCGCGTACATACGTTGCATACGTTGTTTACGTATGTGATACTCTCCAAAATGATGCAACAAGAAACAAACTTTTTGGCATAATTTAATTTTGATTTAAATAATAATAATAATTACAGGGATTTCCGTCAGTTCATCAAGACAGTCACTTGCTTCATTCCTGAATGATTCAGACGTTCGAACTAATCAATTGAATTAATGATTCAGTGATAAAATCAGTGACTTGCCGCCACCTGCTGGCGGATTTAGTTACCTTTTTACCATATCATTTCCGTTATTTGAATCATATTTCTGTATTCAAAATTTGTATATTTAAAACATTAATCTCCACATGAATTTATGATTTTTTTTTTTTTTTTTGCTTTAACCCCTGCAATATAATAAGAAGTAGAATAAGACAAATAAGTTACCAATCATATGAAATTAGTATTAATAAATTAATTTGTACTACAGCGGTGGCACAGAGGAACACAAAAGTGGCTTGTAGGTACATTTTCATGACGGAAATCCGTGGTAGCGACGGAACTTTAATCCCTGCAATTATTATTAAATTATAAAACAATTATTAAAGGGTAAAATAAAATATATAATATATTATAAACAATTTAATAATTAAATAATAAAAAATAAATAATATATTAAATTTAAATGCATATAAATAAAATACAACTTGTGCGCTTCTAACTGTCTTGTCTTTTAGATTCGCCGATACAAAGCAAGCAGTGCTGTTATGGAGAAGGCCACTGCAGTCTACAATAAACTAAAGCTGCAGTTCATTGGCAAGATTGAGACCAGTAAACCAAAACCAGATGAAAAGAACCAAGAAACCAACGAGCAAGACACACAAAACGCTGGTAAACTGTCAAATTACTGTCAAATAAACTCTCAAAGTTTTCACATGCAGTAATCAAATGAGTTTTAAAACATGCTTGTTCTTTGTGCCTTCCTTCCAGACGACTCCAAACCAGTGAATGGAGAGTCAGAAAATGAGAAAAAAGACGTTTCTGAATCGGAAAGCAACCCCAAACCCACAGACCAAGAGAAACAGGATGAGAACAAATCCCCGAACGGCATCAGGTGAAGAGTGGCCACCTTTCGCTTTCCTGGTCCTTAAGCAAAATAATCACACAGCTTGCCGATTAATTTTGTATTTGTCTTTCAGTCCCAATCCAGATGAGCCAACAGAGCAGCAAACACTCACAGCTGACTCCACAGACGCCGATCCGGCAGAAGACACAGACGTAAAAGAGGACAGCAGAGCGCAGGACGAGCAGATGTCTTCCGAGAGCTGAACGTTTCACAAACACACTTTGGCCTCCTTTGTTCATTTGTGTTACTTTTTGTCTGCCCACCTTTGTGACCTACATGAGCTTTTCGTGTTGTACATAAAACGTGATATGAACATTATTAGCACTTTTGAATTGGGACGTCATGAGGCAAAACAAGCGCCTTAATCTAAATGTTCGATGTGGATGATTCTGCACTACCCACGTTTGGTCAATCGAGGGCGAACGTTTTATTTCAGAACCACGCTGACGTCTAGTAGGAAAAACACCAAAGCCCTTCAAATATATTTGAGGACTGTGCTTGTATTATGTAGCCGCTTTTTATGAGTAAAACCTTTTTTCCTTTAGTTTTTTTTTATATGAAAAAATAAGGAAAATGCTAAAAAAAAAAAAGTAAAAGAAAGCAGTCTGGTTTTGTGTTGATTGACCCACTACGCCGTACAGGAAGAGATCATGAGGTTTCATTATCATTATTATTACTGCACAAATCTACATCTGATCTGTGGTATGGATTTCCATAACCTTCAGTGTCTATGGACTTTAACTAAACTCTGTAGACCGCTTGTTGTCCGTTGTTTGGTATTCTAATAATAACAGCTTACATCTGCATAGGTTGACCCAATAATGCTATTCTTTTCTTGGATATCATAAAACATGCGTATCATTCTTATTATAAACATGTTTCTAGTGCTATGTAACTTGGTCGGAGATTTTTTTTAGTGTCCGTGAAGGAGTAAATAAAAATTCCGCATGATGGCCACAATTTTGAATGTTTTCATAGAAGGACCATGTTTTATATTGTTCAGAATATGATACTAACATACTGCCTAGTACATGCTAGAGGTACTAGAGTAGAATAGTAGACTATATTCTGTTTTAAAACACCCATTATGATGTTGTCTTTTATTCTAAAAAAATGTAGAATAATATAATTGTCATTATATAATTAATATTTTTATGATTAATTGACATTTAAATAACGTGAGTTATGTAAATCATCAGCTCAGTATTGACAATTTATTCTGCACAAAAATTGTAGTTATTCCTATAATTCAATTATTGACGTACAATAAGGGCAGAAATTAGCGATCGCGCTCACTTGCGATGTAGACAGCTTTATTTAAATTAACCAATTTATTTTATTTAAAGAATAAATTATAATAAAAGATAATATAAAATAACGGAAAGAGAAAATCTCCACAATAAATACATGAGCAAATACCAAGTTATTTGCGTTTTTTATTCAGATAGTATTTAGTTAGAAAACTGCCTGATTCAACATAATATCTCCAGAAAGTAAGGTTTCGTTTATTAGAATTATTTACTTATGCAATCTGAAACTAATCTGTGAATCCAATAAGCATGTTCACCACAAAATGTATAAGACGCAAATGTCAAAATCCTAAACACCGAAAAGCGTCCAGTGTGTCGCGTCGCGTCGCGTCGCAGTGTGGATGGGTTTGCCAGTCAGGTGATCGGTCCGCCATTTTGTCAGCCATTTCCTACCCTGGTCCGCTGCAGATCAGCGCTTACAGAAAGAGCGAAAGCCCTCCTGCACAGGCTGCTGTTCGGGACTGAATGAGAGACTAGCGCTCCAGCGGGCCGGTCAGTGCTCACATAAAGCCCGTGTTCGCGGTTCGGTCCGGTAGGACAGGAGGGAAATCATCATGGCTCTGAAGATCGTGAAGGGAAGCATCGATCGGATGTTCGATAAAAACCTGCAGGATTTAGTACGTGGCATTAGGAACCATAAGGACGATGAGGTGAGGCACTTTATCCGTTTATTTCCATTTACTTGCCTCTGCCTCAGAATCGGATGTTTTTGTACATTTGCATTAAACGCAGCTGGTATAAATGAATCAATTTGATCTCGTGTCAGTGATCTCAAATCACCTGATTTCAGGTGAGCTAACCGGCTATAACCTGCCTAGATAACGAGCAATTGTTTTTAACACAATAAAATATTATTTCAGGGCTTTCTTGGCGTTTGTGTGGCAGGTGACAGCTGTTAGTGTTGTAAGAACAGTCTGTTATCGTTTTGTTTATCATGGGTGAGGCCAGTTAGCATCGCTAACGGTTAAGACACTTATATAAATACATTCTGCAAAGTGAATACAGATTTGATCCCATCCTGTTTTTGATACAAACTGTGTAATTATAAATGTAATAAACAGACTGGGTGTGTTAAAGAACAGATGTCAATTCAAAATAGCTGGTCTCACTTATGTGTGTCATGAGATTGGCCGTGTATTAACACCTAGTGAGCTGCCTATCTAGACAGCATTTTCTGGGCATGTCCGAACGCTTGTATGATGTTCGATTTGAAGATTCGAACGTGCATGATGACGCAAGCGATGCTCAAAAATGTTCGATTCGAATGTTCGAATACTGTGATGTTGACACATGTTCCATTCGACTTTTCGAACGCACCGGTAATGCCGATAAATTTCTATTTCAAACGTTCCAGTGCACCTGCGATGTTAAAATGTTGGTTAAAATGGTCGAACATTTATATTATACACAAAATGTTCAGGGCGAACATTTAAACTTGCATTCGTTTTGAACATTCTGATGTGCTTATGATGCTCAGTTCGGGTCTTCAAATATGTTTGATGCCCAAAATGTTCGAACATTTATCTAAATCCCAAAAACTTTATTAAAAATGTATGAAGAGGCATTCAAAATTCTCAAAAATGTTCAATTCGAATGCACTCATGATGCCAAAAGATTTAACTGTTCGAACGTGTCTGTGAGTGATGCCAATAAATGTTCAATTCAAATGATCAAATCCACCTACGATACACAAAATGTCCGGTTCAAATGTTTGCACTTGCATATGTGGGCGATTTGAATGTTTTGGTGTGCTTATGATGCCCAGAAATGTTTGATTCAAGTGTTCAAATGCATATATGATTCCCAGAAACGTTTAACTCAAATATGTGAACGCACACATGATGCCCAAAAACATATGGTTCAGGTGTTCGAACAGGTTTGAATTCAGCGCCGAATTCAGACATATCTGTGAAACTCACTTAAAGATCATTTTTCTGCCAATCATTTTGGCAGAAAAAGTTTTAGAATTTTTTTATGTTAATGTTAAAAATCTTGTGTAATATAACTTGTTTGTTTGTTGGTTTTTATTGTATTTGTTGTACTTGCATTGTTTTGCCATGAAAATAGCCTTAGATGCTGACATGGCATTAAATAAATATATACTACTACTACTACTACTAGACATCTCTGTGATACCCAGAAAAGAAGTTATGGAGACACAGCCGTCATGTTGGCTGTGAAATCACAACTGCAGTTTGAACACAGCGTCAGGGATGAGAATCGCTGGTTTCTTGTGATTTAGTGATGTGATGTGTGGTTGAAATGATGAATGAAATGTGGAAACATTTGTAGGCCTCAGGCTGCCTGGTTACCTATAATGACAAGGCTGAATTTTCTCTTCCAATATGCTCCATCCTCGCCCCCTCCCTTTGAAAAAGGGAACAAGATGCTGTAACAGTGAGCATTTATAATCACAAACAGGGTTTCCCCACTTTTATGGCATCAGAATACTGTTCCCTTGTTAGGAGATTCATATTGATTTTAGTCACTGGTTTGCCCTTCTAGATTTACATGTTATGAAATGCTATAAACCTACTGAACACTGATGTCAAGTGTTTCTGATGTGCCATAGCCAGTGAATGTGTGAGTTTGACGCAGGGTGGACCTTCCTGGATGACCTGCATTGTCCGATGTGGCCTTGAGTCTGTGGCAAAAAAATAGCACCATGATCACATCTACAAAAAAATCACTCTTTATATTGGCTATTAAACTATTCATGCTCATTTCCACTATTTTTACATTTAGGTTACTTTAAGTTAATCTTTAAAAATACTAATAATTTAATAACACTGTTAAATGTAATCTTTAACAAATCCTAAAATGAATCATTTAAAAAAGTTGTGATGGCCAAATTCATTTGGAACATTTAAAATTATTTATTTATTTAGTCTTATTAAATCCTTAGTGAAAGGATTATTGGTGCCCCCCTGCCTACCCTCCAAGAACTGTATACATCCAGAGTGAGGAAAAGGGCTCAGAAAATCACTCTGGATCCATCACATCCAAGCCATCTCCTTTTTGAACTTTTGCCATCTGGTCGGCGTTACAGAGCACCGAATACCAGGACAGCCAGGCACAAGAACAGTTTCTTTCCCCAGGCAATCTACCTCATGAACAGTTAATGTTCTCCCATTGTGCAATTAAAGTATGTGCAATAACCTTATACTTATTTATCACCCTAAATCCTAGTACATCCCTACAACTTTATTTTATTTTATTCTATTCCTATTCTATCTATAGCACACCTGTACATACAATTTATTCTTTTTTTGTGGTTTATATTTATGCATGTGTGTTTTAGTCACATATTATTTTTATTATCTGTGTGTTGTTGTTGTCTCCGTGTACTGGAAGCTTGTGACACTATAACAAATTCCTTGTATGTGCAAACATACTTGGCAATAAAGCTCTTTCTGATTCTGTATTTATTATTTTTTAATTTTTATTAGATTTTTTTCTGATGAATTGGTATAGAATTTTACTATTTGCCATTTACAGTGGGTACGGAAAGTATTCAGACCCCCTTCAATTTTTCACTCTTTGTTATATTGCAGCCATTTGCTAAAATCATTTAAGTTAATTTTTTTTCCTCATTAATGTACACACAGCACCCCATATTGACAGAAAAACACAGAATTGTTGACATTTTTGCAGATTTATTAAAAAAGAAAAACTGAAATATCACATGGTCCTAAGTATTCAGACCCTTTGCTGTGACACTCATATATTTAACTCAGGTGCTGTCCATTTCTTCTGATCAGCCTTGAGATGGTTCTACACCTTCATTTGAGTCCAGCTGTGTTTGATTATACTGATTGGACTTGATTAGGAAAGCCACACACCTGTCTATATAAGACCTTACAGCTCACAGTGCATGTCAGAGCAAATGAGAATCATGAGGTCAAAGGAACTGCCTGAAGAGCTCAGAGACAGAATTGTGGCAAGGCACAGATCTGGCCAAGGTTACAAAAAAATTTCTGCTGCACTTAAGGTTCCTAAGAGCACAGGGGCCTCCATAATCCTTAAATGGAAGACGTTTGGGACGACCAGAACCCTTCCAATCGAGGGAAAGATGAATGCGGCCAAGTACAGGGATATCCTGGACGAAAACCTTCTCCAGAGTGCTCAGGACCTCAGACTGGGCCGAAGGTTTACCTTCCAACAAGACAATGACCCTAAGCACACAGCTAAAATAACGAAGGAGTGGCTTCACAACAACTCTGTGACTGTTCTTGAATGGCCCAGCCAGAGCCCTGACTTAAACCCAATTGAGCATCTCTGGAGAGACCTAAAAATGGCTGTCCACCAACGTTTACCGTCCAACCTGACAGAACTGGAGAGGATCTGCAAGGAGGAATGGCAGAGGATCCCCAAATCCAGGTGTGAAAAACTTGTTGCATCTTTCCCAAAAAGACTCATGGCTGTATTAGATCAAAAGGGTGCTTCTACTAAATACTGAGCAAAGGGTCTGAATACTTAGGACCATGTGATATTTCAGTTTTTCTTTTTTAATAAATCTGCAAAAATGTCAACGATTCTGTGTTTTTCTGTCAATATGGGGTGCTGTGTGTACATTAATGAGGAAAAAAAATTAACTTAAATGATTTTAGCAAATGGCTGCAATATAAGAAAGAGTGAAAAATTGAAGGGGGTCTGAATACTTTCCGTACCCACTGTATACATTGTGAGACATAATATTAAAATAATTATCAAATTATCTGTGTTGGCCAAAATGTAAATAGCTGTGCCGGTTTTGGCATTATTAACTAAAATATGAATTATTAAAATATTTGTGTTCATTCCAATAAACCTGAAATAAAATATAATTATTAGTTGGAAAAAAAATAGAAATGTTGCCTTTGCAACTAGTGTAAGTTGTAAGATGAAGTACTAAAATTACTAACTGAAAACTAGAACTGAATTAAAACTCAATTGTTTTATTTTTGAAAAACAAACAATTACAAATAAAGCTAAAATAAAAACTGAAAATATATATAAAATATTTCTAAAAACTTAAGTAGTTTATAAATAATACTCAAATATACATATCAATAATAACGTTCTCTGCACTACTTTTATAATCGCTTCTTCGTTTTTATCGAGTACTAGTTGCAGCTCTACTTTGTAAACACTCCAAAAGTTGCTCAAAATTGAATTCAGTTGTTTCATATTGCATAAATACTTGGCTTCTCATTACAGTGACTTCATACTACAATCTTGATTCAGGTCTGACTGGTTTTGCTCTGTTTGGTCGCCTGCTATCATTATAGTTCAATATCAAGCCGAGTTTAAGTCGCACCTTTTGTGCATTCAGACTCAAACATTTGTTATAATAATAATTATATTATGCTACACTTTTTAGAAGTAATAGAAAACAAACGTTCCCGTTCTGGTATCCTGGCCTGTTTAATCTGCAAACATCTGGAGTCAGGTATCAGCAAGGCTTGGTCAGTGTAACCTGTACCGGCGCACTAGATATCGTGTCTGTTACCATGGCCAACAGCGGACAGTGCTGTGAAATATTCATAGGCATCTGAATGAACTGTCAGACTGTGCGTGTGTGTGTTCGCTGCTCTGTTTGCTCTCTGCCAGTGGTTTCGTGTGAGACCTCTATATTTGTTTTCCACAAGAGGTGGGTGTACTTATCCAAAGCACTGGCTGGGGCTCAAAACTAGCGAGCTGCCTACCTAAACACTATTTTTGGACGTTGTAGTTGCATTTGAAACACACAATTTTGGAGTTGAATCATTTTGGGGCATTGTAGGTGCCTAATTTTACAGTTGTCAATTGTTTGCTGGTTTGTGTTTGAAAAGAAGGAAGGAATGAAGTTTTTTTCTCCAGACTGTGCTCTCTTGTTTGCTTGGGAAGGACATTGAGTTCGTCTTCATACTTCAGTGATGGTCTGCTGAGCTGGTCAAATCTAACTCTTGGCTAACTAACAAATATTTCAGTCATGGCAGTGGGCTGAAATTACCCATAATGCACGATTCTTTGGAGCTGAATGAGGATTGAACATTCTATTGCCACACGTTTCATTCTTACAGGGATTAAATTACCCATAATGCATCATTTATGACGATTTCGACAGGGAAACCTTCCGGACAACTGTTTTACCTCTGGAGTTTCATTTTTACTGGGTTGAAATTAATCTTAAAGGGATAGTTCACCCAAAAATGAAAATGTGATGTTTATCTGCTTACCCCCAGGGCATCCAAGATGTAGGTGACTTTGTTTCTTCAGTAGAACACAAACGAAGATTTTTAACTCAAACAGTTGCAGTCTGTCAGTCATATAATGGAAGTGAATGGGAATCACGGCTTTGAGAGTCAAAAAATCATACACAATCAAAACCAAATGAAACCTTGTTGCTCGTGATGATACATTGATGTGTAAAGACACAAAACGATCGGTCTGTGCAAGAAACTGAACAGTATTTATATAGTTTTTACCTCTGATTCACCGCAATGTCCGAACTGTCCTGAGCGCGTTCTCAACAGCCGGCGTGTGACGCGTCTTCTTCTTCTTCTTCTTGCTTTACGGCGGATCGCAGACTTATAAGTGCATTACCGCCACCTATCTCTCAAATGCACCATTGACACTCGTAATTGAGATTGTAGCTAGAGTGTCAATGGTGCCGTGATTCCCATTCACTTCCATTATATGACTGACAGACTGCAACGGTTTGAGTTAAAAATCTTCATTTGTGTTCTACGGAAAAAACAAAGTCACCTACATCTTGGATGCCCTGGGGGTATCCTTTTAATGCATCATTCATAAGAACTACATGAAGATTTGACTCAAACCTAAAGAACTGTCTTTAGATTCAGTCTCATTGGGTGGGAATTACCCATAATGCATCATTCATAAGAACTGCATGAAGATATGACAGGAAAACCTTCTTTTCTATCATATTTTTACTCTGCTAAGTGGAAATCACCCATAGTGCACCATTCACAATCATTTTGTAAATATGTGAAAGTTGTATTTTGTATCTTGTATTTTCAGTTTCTATAGACTTAGATTACCCATAATTCATCGATCACAAGGGTTTTGTAAAGCTGTTTCTGGAAAATCTTCTGGAGGACCTTCTTTTACCCCATGTTTTCAGCCTCAATGGGTGGACGTTACCCTTAATGCATTATTCATAAGAGCTGCAAGAAGATTTTATAGGAGAACCTTCATTTACCTCATATTTTTTCCCATAATGCACCATTCACAAAGTTTCCAGGTGTGACAGGAAAACCTTCTGGAGAATCTTTGTTTATCCCATATTTTCAATCTCACTGGGAAGAAGTTCTAGGCTTAATACACCATTTATAAGAATTTTGTAAAGATGTGAAAAGAACCTTATGGAAACCTTTGTTTACCTTGCTTTTTAGTCTCTAGGAAAACATTCTTAAAACCCTTTGTTTGCCTTGTTTTTTTCAGTCTCTGGTCTTAAATTACCCATGATGCATCATTCACTTGTAAAGATGTGACTGTAAAAACTTCTGGAGAACCTTCATTTACCTCACTTTTACTTGTTGGAAATCACCCATAATGCACCATTCACAATAATTTTGTAAAGACGTAACAAGAAATCACTTTTGAAAACCTTTGTTTGCATTGTTTTTTTTAGTCTCTCTGGGCTTAAATTACCCATAATGCATCATTCACAAGGGTTTTGCAAAGATGTGGGCTGGAAAATCTTCTGGAGAACCTTCATTGACCTTGTTTTTCAGTTTCCCTTAAAGGGTTAGTTCACCCAAAAATGAAAATTGGCTTGTGTTTTACTCACCCTCGAAGCATCCTAGGTGTTTCTTCTTTCAGACGAATCCAGTCGGAGTTATATTAAAAATTGTCCTGGCTATTCCAAGCTCTATCATTTCAGTCAGCGGGTGTTGCAGTTGAACAGTCCACAAGTCGTCAAATAAAGCACGTATTCATAATAAAACGTTCCTCACACGGCTCCGGGGGATGAAAAAAGGCCATCTATAGTGAATCCATATTTCAAACGTAATTAACACTTTTCTCTCACTTCCGCTGACTCATACACTGAAGCAGTTCCGGCGGATGACGCAGCACGTCGGCGTTGCATGATTAGTGACGAATGCGGAGAGAGAACAAAACAAAACGCCAGTCAAGAAATAAAAGTACAAACCGAAGATTTGCAAAGAAAAATGTCGGAGGATTTCGATATAAACCAAGAGGAGACTGGTTTTCCTTTGCTAAAGTAAGGAAACTAGGATGCTTCGAGGGTGAGTAAAACACAAGCTAATTTTCATTTTTTGGTGAACTAACCCTTTAAATTACCCATAATGCATTATTCACAAGGACTTAAAGATGTGTCTGGAAAATCATGTGTTGAACCTTCATTTACCTCATAAATAAAATTTTACTTGGTGAAAATCACCCAAAATGCACCATTCATATGAATTTTGGAAAGATATGACAAATCTTCTGAAGAACCTTCTTTTACAGCATATTTTCAGTCTCAGTGGGTGGGAATTACCCGTAATGCACCATCCACAAGAATTTTGTAAAGACGTGACAAGAAATCACTCTTGAAAACCTTTGTTTGCATTGTTTTTTTTAGTCTCTCTGGGCTTAAATTACCCATAATGCATCATTCACAAGGGTTTTGCAGAGATGTGGGCTGAAAAATCTTCTAAAGAGAACCTTCACTTACTTTATATTTTTGTATTTACTAGGTTGAAATCCCCCATAATGCTCCATCCAGATGTGACAAAAATATTTTGAAGAATCTCACTGGGTGGAAATTACCCACAATGCATCATTCGCAAGAATTTCATAAGGACGTGATAGGAAAACCTTCTGAAGAACTTTTAGCTTGTGTTCTCAGTCTCTCTGGGCTTAAATGACCCATAATGGGTCATAAGGGGCTTGTAAAGATGTTACTGGAAAATCTTCATTCATTTACCAATTTTCATTTACGTCTTGCTCTGGGTCTCTGTGGTAAACAAGGTTCTCTAACCCCTTCAGTTGTTGCTGTCATTGCTCTGGCTGTCTCATGACTTAAAGACACATGACCAGCACACTCGCCCATACAACAGCACACTGTGTCCCTGGGATGCAGAGAGTGTGTGTGTGCTGGGTTTCCAAGGTTCTTCTCTCTCTTTTTTTTTTTTTTTTTTTTTTTTTTTTTTTT